>NC_142791.1:28155000-28272500 GCF_988280905.1 Pimephales promelas | reverse complement strand
CTGTAGCTGTCATCGAGGGTGAGTTCGCGTTATCACCGAGGTTTGTTTACATACCGGTGCATATGTCTATATGCCTGTGTAACAGCTCAGTAATGGCGTCGCCACAAGATGGCAGCCTACACAGAACGCTCGTCGGATTCGTCTATATGCAAGCCCACAGGCAACCCCCCTCTCTGCCAAAGGTCCAGGATTTAAGTCGTTTTTTTTTTTTTTTTTATTGTCATCATTGTTTTAATCAATGCTTGTGATAAATATTCTGGGTTGCTGTTTCAAAGTAATATGATTATTGTAGCTGGATGTGTGTGTGTGTGTGTGTGTGTGTGTGTGTGTGTGTGTGTGTGTGCCGCACGTGCAGTTCAGAGAGAGTTCTCGCCAGGTTCTCGCAACGGTAAAGAAGCATCGCCTCTGAATGATAGGGCTGGGGTTTGAGTCCAAAAAGAATCGATTCCTCGGCGTTGGGAATTGAGAGTCGATTCCAAAGGTTCAAAATGCAAAGCACAAATTAGTTTATAAAAGATCACCAAGATGAAGTATTTGAACCTCACAATTAATACAAAAGGAGGAAAAAATCTGCAAAAAGGTCCACTTTTTGAATACCCCCCCCCCCCTTTCAATAGGCTGGCTACGACCTGATATTAGATATATTAGTAGATCCATTAATAGTAGTGTAGTAAACACACATTTCTATATAAATATTGTATTAAATCAATCAATCAAAAATATTCTATGAATATAATAGTAATTTTTTTTTTTTTTGCATTTTCAGTGCATGTTAATGTCCTCATGCCTTGACATATAATTGTTACCGTAAAAGCGTGTGTGTGTGTGTGTGTGTGTTCTACCTGCAGGTGTTGTTGGTGGAGTCTTCAGGACAGTGATGATAACAGTGGCATAATAACATCCTCTCTGGAATCACAGGTGTTTCGCTGCCGCCCGCCGAAACCTTCCCAGAATTCCTCTGTAACATGGTGTCCAGCACATTCCCTGCAAACACACAGATTCACATTAAAATCATACACGATAAAAGATATTACAAACATTAACATAATCTGCTTTGACTGAATAACTTCTATAGCTGTAATAAGGATTCATCTGTATTAAATATATAATGTAAGTGTGTATTGTGAAAAGCACTTTACAAATAAACTTGACTATATTTTGATGTAAATTCCTCAATAATTTTTAAATCTGCCTAATATTGATATAATATTTGTGTTTATGCTTTTATGAATCTGTAGATGGTCTAATGATCACGACACAATGAGGATATTTGATTGAACCAGCGTATTATACAGTCTACATAAAAACAAAGATCATTGGAGTGAGTTTTGCGATTGAAAATAACTTCAGGATTCAGTAGTGTAGTTCTTCACAGCAATTAAACACACAATATCTTCATAATTAAGCAGATTTCATAAATCACAGAGGATTATACTTTATCACTGATGATCGATTTCACCCTAATGTGCAAAACGGCTCAAATACACATGAGAGACGAGTGTGAAGATCCATGTATTTGTGTTAATGTTAGTGATTCATCAGTGTGTGTGTGTGTGAAGAACAGCTCGTACTGTTCTGATATCACAGCTGCCAAGAAGATAAAGCCACAGATGCTCTCGGCCTTGACAAGATTATCACAAATACCCACGAGTCTCTGAGACAGACTGATGTCGCCAGGACCGGTCGTGACGCTTCAGCACGAATCATATTTCACCACAGGCAACCAATATTATCATACGCTGAAGAAAAAAATCATGCAGGATTCACTGTAAAACAACTTCCACTCAGAAACTGCTGGAAAATCTCATCAATTATTAGAAACGGCAAGAAACACATCGAATTAAACATTAAATAGAAAGACTGAAATGGCTCTAGTAAACTTGTAAACGGTAAAAACTAACATCCTAAACTGCGGTATTATTATAGTTTACATTAATATTTTGAATTGTATTTTCTATTATCTTCTATTCTATCAGTTAACCCTGAATCAGACATTGCATCATGATCTCCACAGAATCATTTAGACGACCCACATAAAAGCTTAAACAACAGCAGATGTGATTGAATAAACACTTGAAATTAATATTATTTCAGTGTTAGATATTAATTATAGGATTATAGTTTGAAAATTATAGTTCCAATTTGTTTCCAATAGTTTCCAATTTTTCCAAATTATAAATCCATTCGGGGTTCATTAATTTCCCAAATGCAGTACAATTTCTGTGTTCTTGTTTCGTTATTGCAGTGTCTGCTTAATTTCTTTGTTTACCCTGAGAGAATGGAAATGTGTGACAACATGCCCCAATAGGTCACATGACCATGTAACAGCTTAAAATGTCACATGACCTAACCAAAAAATATACAAAACAAACTAAAATATTTTGTCAATCAAATCAAACTTTTTCCATATGAAATAATGGCTTTAACAATAACAAATAATCAGATTTTGGAGTCTGGCAATAAACACATATTTAGACATTAAAAAAAACATATGCTCATCTGGGTATGATGTACTCATAATATACTCATCTGGGTATGATATACTCATAATATACTCATCTGGGTATGATATACTCATAATAAACTCATCTGGGTATGATATTCTCATAATAACCTCATCTGGGTATGATATACTCATAATATACTCATCTGGGTATGATATACTCATAATAAACTCATCTGGGTATGATATACTCATAATAAACTCATCTGGGTATAATATACTCATAATATACTCATCTGGGTATGATATACTCATAATAACCTCATCTGGGTATGATATACTCATAATATACTCATCTGGGTATGATATACTCATAATAAACTCATCTGGGTATGATATACTCATAATAAACTCATCTGGGTATAATATACTCATAATAACCTAATCTGGGTATGATATACTCATAATATACTCATCTGGGTATGATATACTCATAATATACTTATCTGGGTATGATATACTCATAATATACTCATCTGGGTATGATATACTCATAATATACTCATATGGGTATGATATACTCATAATATACTCATCTGGGTATGATATACTCATAATAACCTCATCTGGGTATGATATACTCATCTGGGTATGATATACTCATAATAACCTCATCTGAGTATGATATACTCATAATATACTCATCTGGGTATGATATACTCATAATATACTCATCTGGGTATGATATACTCATAATAACCTCATCTGGGTATGATATACTCATAATATACTCATCTGGGTATGATATACTCATAATGTACTCATCTGGGTATGATATACTCATAATATACTTATCTGGGTATGATATACTCATAATATACTCATCTGGGTCTGATATACTCATAATATACTCATCTGGGTCTGATATACTCATAATATACTCATCTGGGTCTGATATACTCATAATATACTCATCTGGGTATGATATACTCATAATATACTCATCTGGGTATGATATACTCATAATATACTCATCTGGGTCTGATATACTCATAATATACTCATCTGGGTATGATATACTCATAATATACTCATCTGGGTATAATATACTCATAATATACTCATCTGGATCTGGGTATGATATACTCATAATATACTCATCTGGGTATGATATACTCATAATATACTCATCTGGGTATGATATACTCATAATATACTCATCTGGGTATGATATACTCATAATATACTCATCTGGGTGTGATATACTCATAATATACTCATCGGTATGATATACTCATTCTCATGATGATCATTAGTAAACTACTCAAACATCATGACATCAGCTTACAGACACAGGTTGTGTCCACCTTAGACACAGAACAGCAGCTTCACTGCTTACATTACAATGCTGTTAATAACACACACTATAAATAATAAACACACAGACACTGCTGGAAACACAAACGAGATGCAACACACTCCAGTGCTGGAATATTCAGAAACTGCAGCTTCAGTGCAGCGGCCAATCACACTAAAGCAACAAACACTGTGTAGATCAGTGATGACCAACCGGCAAGGTCACAGAAACCTGAGACTACCCCACACACACACACACACACACACTCAGATCTGTGGAGTTCAGCTGAGAAACACTGGTTTCGTTTCTCTTGATTTAGTCGTTCTGTTCTTGGGCGAGATGAACAGCTTCTGGGATTCTGCAGCTGAGAGTCGACACTCATCTTTACACACTCCTGACGTCGACACTCATCTTTACACACTCCTGACGTCGAGGCTCATCTTTACACACTCCTGACGTCGACGCTCAGCTTTACACACTCCTGACGTCGACACTCATCTTTACACACTCCTGACGTCGACACTCATCTTTACACACTCCTGACGTCGACGCTCATCTTTACACACTCCTGACGTCGACACTCATCTTTACACACTCCTGACGTCGAGGCTAATCTTTACACACTCCTGACGTCGACGCTCATCTTTACACACTCCTGACGTCGAGGCTAATCTTTACACACTCCTGACGTCAACACTCATCTTTACACACTCCTGACGTCGACACTCATCTTTACACACTCCTGACGTCAACACTCATCTTTACACACTCCTGACGTCGACACTCATCTTTACACACTCCTGACGTCGACGCTCATCTTTACACACTCCTGACGTCGACACTCATCTTTACACACTCCTGACGTCGACGCTCATCTTTACACACTCCTGACGTCGACACTCATCTTTACACACTCCTGACGTCGACGCTAATCTTTACACACTCCTGACGTCAACACTCATCTTTACACACTCCTGACGTCAACACTCATCTTTACACACTCCTGACGTCGACACTCATCTTTACACACTCCTGACGTCAACACTCATCTTTACACACTCCTGACGTCAACACTCATCTTTACACACTCCTGACGTCAACACTCATCTTTACACACTCCTGACGTCGACGCTCATCTTTACACACTCCTGACGTCGACACTCATCTTTACACACTCCTGACGTCGACACTCATCTTTACACACTCCTGACGTCGACGCTCATCTTTACACACTCCCGACGTCGACTCTCATCTTTACACACTCCTGACGTCGACATTCATCTTTACACACTCCTGACGTCGACGCTCATCTTTACACACTCCTGACGTCGACACTCATCTTTACACACTCCTGACGTCGACGCTCATCTTTACACACTCCTGACGTCGACATTCATCTTTACACACTCCCGACGTCGACACTCATCTTTACACACTCCTGACGTCGACATTCATCTTTACACACTCCTGACGTCGACGCTCATCTTTACACACTCCTGACGTCGACACTCATCTTTACACACTCCTGACGTCGACGCTCATCTTTACACACTCCCGACGTCGACTCTCATCTTTACACACTCCTGACGTCGACGCTCATCTTTACACACTCCTGACGTCGACGCTCATCTTTACACACTCCCGACGTCGACACTCATCTTTACACACTCCTGACGTCGACATTCATCTTTACACACTCCCGACGTCGACACTCATCTTTACACACTCCTGACGTCGACATTCATCTTTACACACTCCTGACGTCGACGCTCATCTTTACACACTCCTGACGTCGACGCTCATCTTTACACACTCCTGACGTCGACGCTCATCTTTACACACTCCCGACGTCGACACTCATCTTTACACACTCCTGACGTCGACGCTCATCTTTACACACTCCTGACGTCGAGGCTAATCTTTACACACTCCTGACGTCGACACTCATCTTTACACACTCCTGACGTCGACACTCATCTTTACACACTCCTGACGTCGACGCTCATCTTTACACACTCCTGACGTCGACACTCATCTTTACACACTCCTGACGTCGACACTCATCTTTACACACTCCTGACGTCGACGCTCATCTTTACACACTCCTGACGTCGACGCTCATCTTTACACACTCCTGACGTCGACGCTCATCTTTACACACTCCCGACGTCGACACTCATCTTTACACACTCCTGACGTCGACTCTCATCTTTACACACTCCTGACGTCGACACTCATCTTTACACACTCCTGACGTCGACGCTCATCTTTACACACTCCTGACGTCGACACTCATCTTTACACACTCCTGACGTCGACGTTCATCTTTACACACTCCTGACGTCGACACTCATCTTTACACACTCCTGACGTCGACACTCATCTTTACACACTCCTGACGTCGACACTCATCTTTACACACTCCTGACGTCGACACTCATCTTTACACACTCCTGACGTCGACGCTCATCTTTACACACTCCTGACGTCGACGCTCATCTTTACACACTCCTGACGTCGACACTCATCTTTACACACTCCTGACGTCGACACTCATCTTTACACACTCCTGACGTCGACGTTCATCTTTACACACTCCTGACGTCGACACTCATCTTTACACACTCCTGACGTCGACGCTCATCTTTACACACTCCTGACGTCGACACTCATCTTTACACACTCCTGACGTCGACGCTCATCTTTACACACTCCTGACGTCGACACTCATCTTTACACACTCCTGACGTCGACACTCATCTTTACACACTCCTGACGTCGACACTCATCTTTACACACTCCTGACGTCGACACTCATCTTTACACACTCCTGACGTCGACACTCATCTTTACACACTCCTGACGTCGACGCTCATCTTTACACACTCCTGACGTCGACACTCATCTTTACACACTCCTGACGTCGACGCTCATCTTTACACACTCCTGACGTCGACACTCATCTTTACACACTCCTGACGTCGACACTCATCTTTACACACTCCTGACGTCGACACTCATCTTTACACACTCCTGACGTCGACACTCATCTTTACACACTCCTGACGTCGACACTCATCTTTACACACTCCTGACGTCAACACTCATCTTTACACACTCCTGACGTCGACACTCATCTTTACACACTCCTGACGTCGACACTCATCTTTACACACTCCTGACGTCAACACTCATCTTTACACACTCCTGACGTCAACACTCATCTTTACACACTCCTGACGTCGACACTCATCTTTACACACTCCTGACGTCGAGGCTCATCTTTACACACTCCTGTCCTGACGTCGACACTCATCTTTACACACTCCTGTCCTGACGTCGATGCTCATCTTTACACACTCCTGGCAGAACAGATACATGTATTTATGCCACAGTCAGTGTATTATAAAGGAATGTTTCTGCATTTTTAGAACTGCAGAGACCCAGAAGAAATGAATAATACTAATACAAAATAAATACTTGTCTGTTTTACAATAAAAAAACTAAACTATAAATTGTTTAAGATCTCATTTGAATTGTGCAAGGAGAATTTCTGGAGACTAAATTTTGCTCTAGTCATTCACTGAAGTCTCAGTTAATGACTAGAGCAGAGAGAGAGAGAGAGAGAGAGAGAGAGAGAGAGAGAGAGAGAGAGAGAGAGAGAGAGAGAGAGAGAGAGAGAGAGGGGATCAGGTTGTTCAGTTCTCCAGGTGTAGGGAGTAAATCTCGCGGACACACAGATCTCTGACCTCAGTGAGTTCACACAGGAGTCAGGATTCATCCATCACGCACGCGCGCACGCGCGCGCACACACACACACACACACACACACACACACACACACACACACACACACACACACTGACCCGCTGAGCTTCTGAGGTCTCTGTTAAAACACTGTCTCAAACAGGGCTGGGCCAGACGTATCACATCATATCCTCAGCTATGATTCTCACTTTACAAAAAACACACAAAACAGACCTTCATAGTGCACACTTTCACTGTGATGTAGTCTAGAGACCTTCATAGTGCACACTTTCACTGTGATGTAGTCTAGAGACCTTCATAGTGCACACTTTTACTGTGATGCAGTCTAGAGACCTTCATAGTGCACACTTTCACTGTGATGTAGTCTAGAGACCTTCATAGTGCACACTTTCACTGTGATGTAGTCTAGGGACCTTCATAGTGCACACTTTCACTGTGATGTAGTCTAGAGACCTTCATAGTGCACACTTTCACTGTGATGTAGTCTAGGGACCTTCATAGTGCACACTTTCACTGTGATGTAGTCTAGGGACCTTGGTAGTGCACACTTTTACTGTGATGTAGTCTAGGGACCTTCATAGTGCACACTTTTACTGTGATTTATTCATATATAATTTTCCACACATATCTGGATTGCGGTTCTGCAGTGACCTTTGACCTGCGAGACCAGTCTATTCTCACAGTCAGACGAAACCAACGATCACATGACACACTCATCTGCACAAACACTGATGTGAGATCAGCATTATTAGTGTGTTTTTCTAGTAACTCTTTCAGAAGTTCCAGGCGGACGGACGATTCATTTAGCCTGTTTATTTTTGTCTAACATTATGAGCAATAATAAATCATCACAGCGATCAAACGAGTCGTGTTCAGACCTGACAGTCTCAGCGTCTCACACACACTCCACCTGAACACACACTCTAACAGTTCACCACACTAACACACACTCCACCCGAACACACACTCTAACAGTTCAACACACTAACACACACTCCACCCGAACCCACACTCTAACAGTTCACCACACTAACACACACTCCACCTGAACACACACTCTAACAGTTCAACACACTAACACACACTCCACCTGAACACACACTCTAACTAACTTAGCATTGAGTTAAAGAGAGCTGAACACAACACACACTGATCAATGTTCCATAATGACAACAAGGAAAACAGAAAGGCGGCTTCTCTCTCTATATATATACACATATATATCCTCATCCAATCAGCATTTTAGCATTTTTACATTTTCCAAACTGTAGAGCTACAACAAAAAATTAAGAACAAAAAATTTAATAAAAAGTACAGAAAGTAGATAAAATAAAATAAAAGTGCATAAAAACAAAATAAATAAATAAAATCAGAAAATAAAATAAACAAAATTAAATCAAATAGAGCATAGATAAAATAAAATAAAAGTGCAAAAACGTAGAGAAAATAAAAATAAAATAAAAAGATCATAAAATAAATAAAAAGTACTGAAATAATAAATAAATAAATAAATAAATAAATAAATAAATAAATAGATCATAAAATAAAATAAACAAAATAAATTAAGTAGAAGGTACAGAAAATAAAACAAAATGTGCAAAAAAATTATAAAACTAGAGTATCAAAACAAAAATATAACTACATTTAATAAATCATTTAATATTCAACTTAAAATAAATGTACACTGTAAATGTTCCAATGACAAAAAAATAAACAGATGAAATTCAGATGGAATAAATCACAAAAATGTAGATTTTCAGATGAAAATCCATGATTATTATTAATTATGAGCATGAGCATTTACTAAATGTGTTGAGATTGCGTGACGTGTGCGGTGAGGAGGAGTGTGTGAGCAGACATCTCGACTGAAGCTGCTGTTCATGAGAGGAACACGACGAACACACAGGCTCGCAACCGATGTTTCAACCGGACCAAGACGGAGAGAAGAACAAAAGCATGTGACCCTTGAGCTGTTCCACACCATGTTTAGACACACACACACACACACTGTGTGTTTCACGCATGCAGCTGCTGCGATCGGTCATGTGAGTGTGTGCCAGTGTCACCGTAACTATTATTACTGCAGTCACCTTTTCACACACACACACACACCCACTTATATTTCCCTACAACCATCTCAAGTCAAATTCACACACACACACACACACACCGCCCACTGAGTAAGATGATTTTTAATTAATTTATGAAGGCAGTGCAAACTTTACCGTTACATATTAGTGGAGAGCGGGGCACAACCTGACGCTTTTGACTTTCTCAGTTTGTGTAAATCTACTTCGGGTTCAGAGTATTTATTTTTCCACACAGTGATTTCACACGTCTAGTACAATTATGTGTGTTTGTTTTATTAATACAGTGTATACTTCTGTCTAATTTACCCCGAAGTGAACTGTGACAACATGCCCCATAGGTGGAGTACATTAGAACATGACCTGATCAAAAAATATACAAGAGATATTGAAATAATTTCTCAATAAAATACAATCATTAAGTTTTCATTAAAAATAATGCCATTTTTTATAATTAAAAATCAACACATTTTTGAGTTTGACAACAACAGCTATACAGCATAGTTCAAAACATATTAATAATCAATCATTTCTGAACATTGACTGTCTTTATTTGCCTTTTTCCTCATGATTTATCAACAGAATTCATAAAAATATAGAATAGAGTATCATAGTTGTAATAGGGGCTCATTGTAACGCAGTGTGACAACATGCCCCGCCGGCACAACTGGGCTTTAAACCCGGCTCGTGTTCTGCAGTTAGAGAAGCATTAAACAACCGTATCGACTGTTCAATAACAGATTGGACATTAACATAATATCAGATTTGCCTGATTTAAAATAAATACCAAACAGAGAGATGAAAAATGAAAAGAAAATAAATGTACTTCTGCTATGGTTAAATAAATGTTCAGTGATATCTTCAAAGATTTCTGAATTTTAGAGCATTGTTTCTCTCTATATAGTGTTGATATGGCAACTAGTAAACACGCTATGATGTCACGCCTAACTCAGTATAAAGCCTGAGTGTCACGTGATAATCAGGAAACCGGTGATGCGCAAAATCGATGCGAATCTCCAAAAAAATGAAGAAGAAGATAACCAGAAAACATAAACGAGGACTCAATTGCAGGAAAACAAAGGTAAGATTTTAATTAACAAAATACTAAGTACACACAAAACTCCCGCGTGGGGATAAAACCAAAACAAACAAGGCAAAAACACTGGGAACAAGACAAACGAACGAGTCCCAGCTTAGGACCCAAGCAATCTGATTGGTTCAAAGCTAGATTTATGGGTAATCCCTTTAGTGCATGGTTACAAATCAGAGAAAATCACTTTATAGAAGACGTTTGAACTACGTTATAATGAGTCATTAATGTCTTTTAACTTTTATGTTTTAAGTTCTTGACTGAAAAACTCTTAAAACTAAATTTCGTGACAAAATAAATGTAGTATTTTTAAATTTCGTGGCCTTTTCTCTCTAAGTGCTATACAAATAAATGTATCACTTGATGACTTTTTTTTATCTTATCTTGCACATAGCAGTGGGATTTAGCATTCAAGCTACACATAACGCCAAAACAGCTCACGTTAGCTACAAGTTATCGCAAAAACAGATTTAGATCAGGCATACTAATGGGGTCCTGCGCTGGGACCCATCTCTTCACCACACTGGACTGAAAACACAAAGAAGGATATAAAGGAAACACACACAGGAGGGTAACGAGACAACAGGTGAGGAATGTTAATTACTAGAGCTGGGTAATAAATATCGATTTCTCGATATTAATCGATTCTCATTTTTACGAACCGATATCGATTCTTAAATCTCAAGAATCGATTAGTCATCCTGTTTCATTTGAATGAATGGGACATTGTATCACGGCTGCGCGCATCCAAAAAAATCGCAATAATCTTTGTCCTTTGTTACTATTGATATGAATTTATGAAACAAAGTCTCAATTTTCAAATTACGTCCATTTTCTTTAGAAATTCAAAAACATAAATAGCGTTTTGTCGCTGTGGCGTGAGATCGCTCTGGAGAAACAGCAGCGCTGATCTCTCTTCCGGCTTAATAATACCAGTCACAGCGCCAAATAAACATGAACGAGCATCTGAAAGTGTGTTAAAGATAGAGTACAACTTATCCAAATCCGCATCATGTCACATTGATTCGCTCAATCAGCGTTTCAACCGTGGAAAGACGTCAGTTAAACAGCTTGTAATCAATGTATCGTCATATTTACCTCAGAAAACCCACATAAACTCGTTAGTCAGCTAGAAAAAATAACTCTAGAGAGGAGCATTTTGCTAAATATATACACCATATTACATATGCATTATAATCTTAATGTTATAATGTTATAAATGTCACAATTTAAATGTTTATATTTCATATAATCTTCTTATTATAAAAATAAATAAGTGTAATTTAAGTAGTTGTATAGCTACAAAACAGTTCATTATTACCTTCATATTAGGCTAATGAAGCCTATAGGCTACAACTAGACTCCCATAGTTTACAGAATTCGTTAAGAGATTTGATTTCCTTGAGAACATTTGTCATTTATTGTAACTGATATCCAAAATAATCAATATTGAATCGAATCGAATCGAATTGCAAGCTTGTGAATCGAAATCGAATCGAATTGTGAAATTTGTGTCAATACCCAGCCCTATTAATTATCAAACAGATAACGAGAAGGGAGGAGCTAACAATTAGACAAAGCACGAGCCACGCGCTCACATGAAACTAGACTAGCATGAACACGAGACGAGGCTCTGTCCCACACAGAACTAGAAAACCACGACGCTGACAGAGAGAGCTGACGATCAGGATCGTGGAGCCAACACAGCCCGGGTGGATTGGTTTGGTTCTGTCAGCTAGTCCTGTAGTCCTGAGTTTGTTGAGCTAGGCTCGAGGACAGATCGTCCGGTCGGGGACTGGGTCTCTGGGCTTCAGTCCCCGGGGCCCGGGGCCACAGGTGCGGCTCCACATCTGACCGGATCGGTTTCAGTGCGCAGGAATCTGATCCGGATCCGGTCCGGAATCCGTGGGTTCCCCCGCGCCGCTCGGATTGGTTACGGAGGCTCGTCTGTGATGCTAACGAGAGGAGCGGCTGCTCATGTGTTGAATCAGAGGAATGTGATAAAAGCAAATGCCCCTCGAGTGTGTTAAAGGGATAGTTCACTTTGAAATTAATTTTTGATATGTTTTATCTTACCTCAAGGGCATCCAAGATGTAGGTGTCTTTGTTTCCACAGTATCTTCAATTTTAACATTTTTCAGTCAAACCGTTGTTGTCTAGATCAGTCATTCACTGGAGGCTAAGGGGGTCCACCAAAGAGCAGCACAGAGAAGTCCAAATTAAACATGATTTAATGACTCGTAAATGTAAGTACACATTGATGGCCTATGACACAGTTTTTATATCGTTTTTACCTCTTGTAATCACAGTGATCTGAATCAGTTGTGCAATGTCGAACTGAACTGAACTGAATCAGTTTCAATGTTACGCCGGAAGTGATCGCTTAATATTTACATGGAGATTTCGGAAGTTTTACCTTTTACTAAACATATTTAGATATACCGAAATCGTCTTCCATTGCGGTTTCCCGTATATCTAAATATGTTTAGTGAAAGGTAAAACTTCCGAAATCTCTGTATAAACAAAGAGTGACGTCGGCACGCAAGCGATCACTTCCAGACCGAAGCGCCCGTGCCGTCAGATCATTTTGTCATGGCTATGATTACAAGAGGTAAAAACGATATAAATACTGTTGGTTTTCACACAAAAACCGCTCGTTTCGTGTCTTAGGCCATCAGTGTGTACTTACATTTACAAATCATTAAATCGTTTAATTTGGACTTCTCTGTGTTGCTCTTTGGTGGACCCCCTTAGCCTCCAGTGTATGATAGACAACAACGGTTTGACTGAAAAATGTCAAAATTGAAGATACTGTGGAAACAAAGACACCTACATCTTGGATGCCCTTGAGGTAAGATAAAACATATCAAAAATTAATTTCAAAGTGAACTATCCCTTTAAAGTGTGTGTGAGTTCTGTTGAGGCGTCATATGATGCAAATGCAAAACTAGTGTTTTCCTGCATGAAATGCTTTATTCACACCTCACACTGTCCATTTATTAAAACTAAACTATAAAACAACAAGATTTAGCTGTTCTGTGTTCAATCACAATTTACATATATAGATATATATATAATATATAGAGAAAATGCAAAAGTTCGTAAAGATTTGTAATGTTTTCTTCTCTTCTGCTCACCAATGCTGCGTTTATTTGATTACAAATACACAAAGAAAAAACAGTAATATTGTTAAACATGAGAATTTAAAATAACTTTTTAATCTCTCTAATATGAGGATCTGATGATCAAGACACATTTATGATTATTATCAGTGTTGGAAACTGTTTTTTTTTTTTGTGTGTGAAAACATAGATTTTACTTTTTAAGATTCCTTAACGAATAGAAAGTTCAAAAGAACAGCATTTATTTGAAATAGATTATTTTGTAACATTATAAATGTATTCACTGTCAATCCGTTTAATTCCTTGATCAATAAAAGTATTAATTTTGTTCATAAAACAATGTAGCGGTCCATAGAGAGCGAGTCTTAGAGGAACAGAAGCCGCTGTTTTAAAGACATGTTTAACCGTCAAAGAAAAGGGAGAGAAACCACGAGTTCCTGAGAACTAATACACTCATGTTTGGCAGGAACTCGTAACCTTGAAAACATCAGCGGTGGAAGAAGAGACGCAGCAGATCTGATTCAGACTCGACACACACACACACACGATATAATATATGGGGCCTGTACCATGAAGCTAGTTCAACAAACTCAGGGTTGCAGGATTAGTTACTCACTCACTCACACACACACACACACACACACACACACTCCTGGGAACATTGCCTGTGGGAATTTGCCCTAAACACACCACAGATCTGTTGTCCTGAGTGTGTGTTGATCCACACGAGGGGAAGAGCGTTCGGGAAGGAGGAACTCCTTGTGCGGGAGGAACCGTGAAGGTCTGCTGCGTCTACACACACACACACACACACACTTCTCTCCCACTCTAGTCTGTCCTTGACTCATGACTTCATCTTATTGAGTGAGCCAGAACGCAGAGCGCTTCACAGAGACCAGCAGCACCTGCTCCAGTCCACCCACACACACACACACACACACACACACATCACGATCACTTCACCTGAGAAGCCGAATCACGGTGCTTTCGTAAAGGTTCAATAGTTTACATTAGTTGACTCAGATAACATGAACAACACTACTTCCGCATTATTAATCTCAGTTCATATTAATTTCAACATTTACTACATTATTCAAATCAAAGGTTGTGTTAGTGAACATTAGTTAATGCACTGTGAACTAACATGAACAGCTGCATATTTATTAACTAACATTAACAAAGATTAACAAATACAGTAACAAATGTATTGCACATTGTTAGTAAAGTGTTACCAATTTATCAAATATTAAAAGAGTTTATGCTAATAACAATGGGGTCGGAACATGTGTTATTAAACAAAAGTTGGACCCCATAGACTTCCATTGTTCTTTTCAACGGGGAACAACAACCGTTAGGTTTCCAAACATAAGAAAGAAACTCACACAGGTTTGCACCAACTTGAGGTGAGCAAATGATGTCAGAATTGACATTTTTGTGCGCACTGCGCCTTTAAGAGATGAGTTTCATTTTTCAGATGTCAGTCTAATAACACTCCTCAAGGAAGAGGAGATGAGAGGAAGGTCCTTCATAAGCGCAGATGTGTGTGAGTCGGTGTGTGTTATCTCCGCGCTGACCTTGCCATAAAACACTGAAGGCACCAGTTCTGCCTCTTATCAGTCTGCCGGGCATGAAACACTTTAAACACACGATTACTGTAAAACACCGACGTGTTGGACACTTCCACGTATTAGAACGGCTCAGGAATGCATGAGTGCAGACGAGACACACACACACAACAGCGGCTGAATCAGGTCTGGGGAAAACTAATGCATGTAGGGGTGAAACATGACGCAAAAGTTCATTTATTTCAGTTATTCAACTGAAAAGGTGAAACTAATATATTATATAGACTCATTACATGCAAAGTGAGGTATTTCAAGCCTTTATTTGTTATTATTGTGATGATTATGGCTCACAGATATAAAAACCTTTCACAATATTCTAATTTTGAATTTGGGGTTTTCATATCTGTAATCCATAATCATCACAAATATAACAAATAAAGGCTTGAAATATCTCACTTTGCATGTAATGAGTCTATATAACACATTAGTTTCAGATTTTAAGTTGAATTACTGAAATAAATGAACTCTTTTGCTCCATATTCTATTTTTTCGAGTGATATGTGACATATTTCTAAAATTCAATCATGCAAAGGCATTTGAAACGTACTTTTATACAGTAGTTTGGAATAATTAAGCTTTGTTTATGTATTTGAATGAAGTCTCCTCTGCTGCGTTTATTTGAAGAAATACGGTACAAATTGTGAAATATTATTCTAATGTCTTTTCTATGTGAATATACAGTAAAGTGTAATTTATTCCTGTGAATGTTCAGCATCATTACTCCAGTCTTCAGTGTCACATGATCCTTCAGAAATCACTCTAATATGAGGATCTGATAAACATTTATGATTATTATTTATGTTAAAAACAGTTATGCTGCTTCATACTTTTCTGGAAAAAATGTGATTTGGATGGAATATTAAAAAAAAAAAAATTGACTTATTTCATTAAGGTAGATACAAATAGTTAATAGCAATTAAAAATGTCTATTTCTATTAATTTTATGTATTTATTTCTTATTTAAAAAGAGATAAAGAACATTATTGCTGTTTATATTTATTGTCAGATTAATGTGGAAACGGTCAATACAAAGTTTTGAAGTAAGATAAACAATACTTTCATTCATCAAGGACGCATTAAAGTGACAGTAAAGATATTTCTAAAGTTACAATGAATGTACAAAAGCACAGCGCAATCAAAATATGCTAATTATGATGTAAATTAGCAGCTCTAAAAATAAAACTGACGACGATTAAAGATTGAAAGAAAGATAAAGTTGTCTCGTGAATATGAATCATCCACAATAAACCTGGAGTGTGTATGAAAATAAACAGGGTTTATGATGAGTTCATGTTAATATTATGAATATTGTTGCCTCGGTTACACACTGCTTTTGTTGCTTTGGATAAGTTAAATTATTAATATAAACGTAACAAAACCAGAATCGATACAAACACACAACAACGACACGCATGAAGCTTGCAAGTTCCCTGCGAGTGTGTGTGTGTGTGTGTGTGTGTGTGTGTCGGGCAGCAGCTGAAGCTGTAAATCCTGGAGAACACACACCAGCTGCGGGATATTTCCGACACACACGGGTTTCAATTATTTTAGGTGAGGATGAGTGTGTGTGAGTGTGTGTGTTAGTATGTGTGTGTCAGTGTTTGTTCATCTGTATTTGTGTGAGTGAGTGTGTAAGTTTGTGCCTGTGTGTGAGTGTGTGTGTGTGTGTGTGTGGGCTTCTCCACGTCTCAGACTTCGCGAAATGCCTCACCACCGAGCAAGAACCCAGAAGCAGCGACACACACACGTCAAACTCATCACACACACACGTCAAGCTCATCACTCACACGCACACACACACGTCAAGCTCTGCTGCTCCATCATACACACTAAAGCACAATGAAGCGCTCGATCATCAGCCTAACATATTCCACATGTACATTCGATTGTCTTCTAATTATGATTCACAACTGTTTCATATCATATTAATGCTCTATTAAAGTCAACACAACTTTTCAATAACCAAAAAACACACAAACATTTTAACAAAAATCTTTTGTGTAGCCATGCGTATTTTAAATATGAGATGAAATAGACTCTGAAAGTCAATTTTACAAATGAATAAAAGTTTATGAATCATTAAATCACATTAAATATTCAACATGACGTTGATGTGCTGTTGTGTGGCAAACTTCCTAAAACTATTTCAAACAACATTTTTATTCCTCTTTTTATCATTATGACTCATGATTATTCATCATATTCATGGACAGACTTTGAAACTGAAACTATCATGACATGTTTGGCATCAACGACACATGAAAGTCATTTGTACATTTTAACAAAACCTCATAAAGACAGAAATGTCTTCTTCAAATGAATCGCTCACAATTCGTTAAGAGTCCTGACATGAATTACAAACTCAATTTTTTTGATTTTTTCATAATTAATATTCATAATTACTCCTATTAATCGACACACTACTTTTGTATCTTTACATCTGTCGCCGCAGGAGCATTTAACAAACTTTCCACACACACTCAAACCAAAGTGTATTCACACACCTTCAACATTTCTCACACTATCAGTTTATTGGCTATAGTTTAGATAATGGTGATAAACATGAGCAGAACTCAGTGGATATTCGACTGGTTCTGTTGGACTCTCACACATGAATTATGTTGAATATCTGTTCAATTGAACTCCACAATTAGATAATACCAGTTTAGCTCAACCAGTGACCAAGCAATGCTTCATGTTGTTCAGTGTGTGTGTAAAAAGAGCAGAAAACACACTTCAGCAAAACATCATCAGCTCAAAGTGGAGGAATCATATTTGGTCCCACATTATCACTGTTAGTCGCTGTATGAAGAATATTTGGCTAGAATATGTCACAGTTTACTTGAACTATATTGTCCTGATCACACTAGTGAAAAAATATCACAAATGATATCTGGTGTCTGAATAATTTAACTCCATATGACGAGCCATATATGTTTGAAACAGAATGTAATATTTGGCACTGCATTATCCCATTTGATTATATTTCTATATATTTATTTTATGTGTAGCCCTCAAACCGTATTCACTTTATAGCCCTTAATCCTGTAATTGTGGACAAATGTGGACAAATGTGGACACAGAGGTGTGATCCTAATTTTTATTTATTATAAATGTTAAATCACTGTCTTCGATAAAGTTTTGTCTATCCACTTATGGTGTTTATTTTTTATTTTGGGGGTATTATTTAATTTATTTACTTCAAAAAGTACCCTATTTTCTATGTAAATTATGCTTATTTTTATGTTTTATTTTTTTTAACTACATTAAAACATCATTCCAATAAGTTCTTAGAGCTAAAAACCTAAAGATGAAGTGACTTTGCTGTCATCTGGTGTCTCATTTTGTCTTATTTTATAATGCTCTAAATGACACTTTTTCCCATTCATTTCTATGGGTGCCCATTTATGACCAAAAATACAAGATTAACGAGTTTTTTTTTCCCACCCACTTAACATTGTAGAATTGAGTAAATGAATGATGTGTGTTCAGGAGGCAAACTTAGGAAAAGTAGCCAAGTCTTGTATTTTTTAAAAATAAATCAAAACTATTTTGCCCACATTTGTCCAGAATACGGTTTCAGGGTTAAACAGTGACAAAAAGCATAGATAAACACAATATTAATAAACAACAAAAACAACAAACCACAGTCAAAACAAAAAGTCAGTTGTTGATTTGTAAAAACCCACTGGTCCTCGAACCCATCAGCTGTCCGAGGACTGGTTAAGAGACGGCACAACACAACACACACTTCAACACTTCTTGAGGGAAAAATCATATATTTCTGATGGCCAATGAGAATTCCCATAAACGTGACCCTACATTACAAATCTTAAATGTGAATAAATAAGCTTTCCACTGATGTATGGTGTGTTAGGATATGACAATATCTGTCAGAGATACAACTACTGAACATGAAAAATTGTTCACGATTGTGTTGCATTCACTCACACAAATATATGTTGCATATATTTACAGTATGAAATTACTAAATATCTTCATTGAACATGATCTCTACGCAATATCCTAATGATTTGTGGCATAAAAGAAAAATACACCATGATTTGTTGGCTATCGCCACAGACACACTCGTGACTGGTTTTATGGTCCAGGGTCACAAATATCTAAACATGGCCCATGCCGACCTGGAGAGGTGTGTGTGTGTCCCAGACTGAAGGTGAACAACAGAAAACACTGAGACTCACCCTGAGCGTACGAGTGCATCATTCCCAGCAGAACCAGCAGTGGCGTCCAGCGTCTCCCAGTCCCAACCTGTCGCTCCATCCCAGCCCGTGCGACCAGGGCATGGAAACACACACTCTCACACACTCCTGCCTCCACAGTTACTCCACACTGACGGTCGGCCTGCGATGAGAGAGACAGAGAGGGTGTTACTCTCTCGCTGCGTTTGGGACGGCCCCTTCACTGTGGAGAGACAATAAAAGCAGTTCATCTCGACCCTCCTCACACACACACACACACACACACAGCAGAGAGGGAGGGCCGACGAACCCCAGAAACAGCCCGGAGCGCTCGGCGGGTCACGTGACCACAGCGCATGGACTCCTGCAACAGTTTATTAGCTGGAACTCATTAAAACCACATTAATCATGAGGTGTTAATGCGAAAACTGTAAGACGCTTCTCCAGACATATAAAAGGTACTCAGAAATGTACGAAAGGTATCTGAATAACTAAATGGAAAAGCAGCATTTTGTATTTTTTATTGTGCATTTGTTTGGAAACTGACACCTAATACTTCACCTCATTATGAGCTCCAGTAGTGATGATTGAATTAAACGAGTAGTCCACTTCACAATGAATATTTCCTGATAGTTTACTCTCCCGCACGTCATCCGAGATGCTCATGTGTTTCTTTCTTCAGTGGGAAAGAAATGAAGGTTTTTGAGGAACACACTCCAGGATTTTCCAGATGTGAGTTTCAGAGCAGCTCGACACGATCCAGCCGAGGAATAAGAGTCTGATCTAGACAAACCAGCGACATTTACAACATTTATATACTTTAACCACTAATGCTGGTCTTGTACGACACACATTACGTAATCAGGGTGAAAGGACACATGGAAAATGTAGGATAGGGCGAAAAACTCTCATTTTCTCCTCCAACTTCAAAATCGTCCGACATCATTGTTTTATATATATGAAAAGTCAGATGCAAAAGCCTCTAAATGCCATTTGAAATTTTCTTCTAAAATGATCATTTTTATCAAGCTTATATATTCAAGTTCAGTAATTTCACTTAAATGACAATTAATAGGTAATCTTCATTGTCATTTAAGGGAAATTACTGAACTTAAATATACAAGCTTGATAAAAATCATCATTAAAGGAGAAAATTTCAAATGGCACTTAGACGCTTTTGCATCTGAACTCTTCATATATATATATATATATATATATTTTAATCTTGTTCGTCTTAGTCTTTGCATGTTCGCTTTATGAACACTGGGCCGGTACTTACACCTACGTCACGCGTGACCTTTCACCCTGATTACGTAATGTGTGTCGCATCACAGCTAGACCAAGACCAGCATTAGTGGTTAAAGTATATAAATGTTGTAAATGTCGCTGGTTTGTCTAGATCAGACTCTTATTCCTCGGCTGGATCGTGTCGAGCTGCTCTGAAACTCACATCTGGAAAATCCTGGAGTGTGTTCCTCAAAAACCTTCATTTCTTTCCCACTGAAGAAAGAAACACATGGACATCTCGGATGACGTGCGGGAGAGTAAACTATGAGGAAATATTAATAGGCTTTATGCGGAGCGTCACGTGACCAAACCGGAAAACAGGTCTCATCCGCTTGTCATAGAAAGTGTTAACGGCCGTAAGACCTGACTACGATATCTATGGATTTTTAAGGTAATCAGCTAACCTAACTAGTTCACTTTGTTATTGGCGTTTTATTCCATTTAAATATCTAAACGTTACTGTGAAGAAGAAAAAATATAAAACGTTTAAATATCAATCTGCACATGTGAGGGACATTGGTTATGCTAATCTTTGCTCGCTCCTTTTAAGTTATCTTGAGTAAAACCGCAAAACATTTCATGAAGCACATACAAAAGACCTGGACCGGAAGCGAAGCGAAGTAAGTTGTGCATAAAGCCTATTCTGAAGTGGACTACTCGTTTAAACATCTCTAGTTATCAACACTTCATGGGAAAGGTAGTTTGACCTGTAAAACATGAAAGCGAGTGTCTCCTCACTCACAGCGCTGTAAAACTAAGGGCTGGTTAAGCATCTCCTCACTTCCCCTTTAGGGTGCGAGTGCTTGATTGACGGCTCATTATGTGTGGGATAAAGAACACAAAGCATCAGGGGAAACACAACAGTGCATGAGAAAAGCCATTGATCCGTCAGGTGATGATGTGGGACTCTCACCTCGGGCCGCGGCACGCCTCCTCTCGCCCGCATCTCAGCCAAACCTACACTCACTGGCCACGGCCTTTCCATTACAGATTTGCGCAAAACTTTTGTGATTTTTTTTCCTAAATATCGATTAAAAACTATTTCTCGTGATCAGTCATTTTAAAAATCGTGGAAACGGAAATTGGTTTATATATATCAGCGCCATTACACTAGACATTATTATTATTAATAATGGAAGGAGACATGTGTGTGTGTGTGTGTGTGTGTGTTATCCAGCATTAATGGCAAGGAAAGACCCGTATACTGTGAGCGGCTCATATGAGGAGTTTCTCTGTGTTTCTCTTCATTTGCTCGTGATTGTGGCGTTTCTTTGAGTTTTGAATCCAGTATTGCTGTAATTAATTTTTCTTTTATGATTTTATTAAAGAACTCTGTCTCGTATTCTGTCCAAACACACCGCGTCATCTACGTCAGGCGACTGTAAATGCACAAAAACTGTTTCCATTGCAGTTTTGCGAAATATTCCTTTTTGGAATAAACGGGCGATAAACGGGAGTTTTTGCGAAATTGACGAAAATATTCCGAAAAAGATTTTTCCAAGCACATTTGACCAATTCCAAATCACATCAATCTTAATAACTACTATTAAAGGAGTAGTTCACTTTTAAAAAAAGCTTTTGCTGATAATTTACTCACCCAAGATGTCCATGTCTTTCTTTCTTCAGTTGAAAAGAAATGAAGGTTTTTGATGAAAACATTCCAGGATTTTCTCCATATAATGGACTTCAATGGGGTCCAAACGGTTCAAGGTCCAAAAGACAGTTTCAGTGCAAACTGTTCAAAGGGCTTTAAACGACACCAGACAATGAATAAGGGTCTTATCGAGTGAAACCAAATGACACAAAACCAAATGTCATGAACCAAATGACACGAAAAAAAGATTCATTCATTTTGATGAACGAGTTCGAACAGGAGAGTCACGAACGCTCATCACAGAACAGAGCAAAGCGAGCATTTGAGCTTATAAAACTTAAACTTTGTTATTTATTTATTAAATGAGCGATCGTTTCGCTTGATAAGACCCTTATTCATCGTCTGGTGTCGTTTAAAGCCCTTTGAACAGTTTGCACTGAAACTGTCTTTTGGACCTTGAACCGTTTGGTCCCCATTGAAGTCCATTATATGGAGAAAATCCTGGAATGTTTTCATCAAAAACCTTCATTTCTTTTCCACTGAAGAAAGAAAGACTTGGACATCTTGGATGACATGGGGGTGAGTAAATTATCAGCAAAAGATTTTTTTAAAGTGAACTACTCCTATAATGAGGTATACAACCATTTATAAGTGATATACAATTGTTAACGAGGCAGTCGTCTGTGTTTTCACTTCCAGTCCTCGTTAACAATTATATATCAGTGTCACACTTTAGTTTAAGATCTAATTCTCACTGTTAACTAACTAACTATTTGACTTTTTAAGTTTATGTATAGTGTGATAAAGGGACGTAGAATATGGCCATGTAGAATAAGGCATTAATAAGTGCTTTATAAGTACTAATAAACAGCCAATATAATAGTAATATTCATGCTAATAAGCAACTTAATAATAGTGTGAATTGGGCTCTAAACTAACATGTTACCCGTCACTTATAAATAATTACATGCAAAATGAATAGGAGTTATTTAGATTTATGTGGTTTGGAAAAACTATTAATTAAGCACACACAACACACAAAAATGTACTGTGTAAATATATTGTATTACTGTTATTCCTGCACTGTCACTTCTCCGCAGACTATGTAAGAGTGTGTGTGTGTGTTTGCATGTGTGTGCGTGTATGTGTGTGTGTGAAAGAAAGAGTGAGTGAGTGTGTGTGTGTGTGTGAGAGAGAGAGAGAGAGAGTGAATGAATGAGTGAGTGTGTGTGTGTGTGTGAATGGATGTTTGTGGATGAGCAGAAAACAAAAAGAAAGTGCAGCCGGGCCGGCAGAGAGGCTGCTGGGAGTTCAGTGGGGCGGCAGTGATGTGTTAACGCTGTCAACGCTCGTTTGCTGTGATTACATGCGATCGGAGCTGTGAGTAGGTCAGGCCCGCTCACACACACTCACACACACTCGCTACGAGCTCCATCAAACGCCCAGCGTGAGGCCGCTCGAGCCCTGCTGAAAAATGGGCCGTCCGAGGGAAGCGAGGGGCCGCAAGATCCGAATCCACAACACACACTCCCTCCAGACCCACACACACACTCCTCAGAACCGGCCCTGAAATATCAATCACTATCACAGGATAATGAGCGCCTCAATCAATCGTGCAGAAAACTGAAAACGGCCAAAGAACAAAGGGTTACACTTTATTTGGAAAGTCCACTTTAGACAAAGCATTTTGAGAGCCGGTTCGGATCCGGTGCCTGCGCGCGAACCAGTTGTTTGTGTTTGGACAGCCAAAGAACCGGTTCTCGGCCGGGAAAACTGGTTCCAAAGCGGCACCAACTCTTTGCTGGACTAGAACTGTACTTTTAGCCCGTCATGTTTACGTCGGGGCCGGGGCGGGTTTAGATGTGCTCGAAACATCTTTTCTGACCATCGCAAAGCCGGGAGAAACTGCAGAAACACGCAAGCGTTTTTATTATTTATTTGAAACATTAGCAAAGAAGAAAACCGTCACGATATAGAACAAATAAATGGAAAGAAAAATGACACAAGACAGGGGAACATAACTAATCAGAAAAGATGACATACCAAACGAAAATATTAAAAGACTTCCATATTTCAATTGTTTTTAAAGTTTTCTTGGTACACGAGTTAGAGATAATCCCAAAGCAATGTACTTGCAAGCGTTTCTAGCGACGTGCGCAATGACGAAACGACGTCGTTCCCTGTGGAAAAACAAACAGGTTCTGAACGGGTTCGCAAGTTGAACCAACTTTGAACCAGCACCAGTTACGAACCAGTTCTTTTTTCGGTGGAAAAGGGGTATATAAGTAACTTTGCAACTAGCCGGTTCCACAAAGCTGTTTTAGACCGCTCTATAGAGTTAGACAAGTCCATAGACTAATGGAAGTTAGAGAAGTTAGAGTGAGAGCATCAGTTTAATGCATCCGAGCCAAACAAAATTATGAATGCATACAGTACATGCAAAGATCATCTGAAGTCAAATGCCCATATTTAAATGGCTTTATGGTCTGGATAATAAAGTAAATGACATTATTTTTGAGTGCACTATCCATGTATATGGTTCAATTCCTCTACGTTGTAGTTGAAGCGGCTTCTTCTTGAACAGACGTGTATGCCATACTGTTGCAATAGCATGCTATTTTTATATGTGGGTAATATGGATGACTAGTTTGTATTCTATGAGGGATATTACATTTTAATTGCATACCAAACTAAAACTACAATGAACCAAAAAACACACTAAAGGTCCAGTTCACGTTGACTTGAGAAAAGCAAGCGGTGTGGATTTACGGCCAGACGTCTCTGTCGCTCACACACTGCTGGAAAATCTCGGAGACAACCGCAAAATTCACAACTCGAGTGAAGAACAAAGGACGCGGGCACCAGCGTGGCGAAGGCCCGACTCTAGGGTTACAAAGGCCGAGGGAATGACCCCTGCCACGGCGAAACTTCAACGGGGGATTTACTGTGGAGGCCGCGGAGAGTTCAGTCACGGGATCTGGGAAAGACATTCCTCTTCCCGCGAGTCGACAGGTGGAAAACCCGCGCGGATCGCCATCCATCTGCGGACCGTCCGTCAGCTCTCGGCACCAGACACAACAGAGCTGACATCTGAGAGGCCTGCCGCCACCGCACACACACACTCCACAACACATCTCACCGTACACTTCACAGCCGGATGAGTACATCACCAATTGCACGTTTCTGAAATGTTATGTTTGATTATGTAAATGAGGGATTGTGTAATTAAAAATGCACTCAAAATTCTTGTTTGATTGTGTTGACATATTACACTTTTACAGAGGGAGTGTATCACTGACATACCATTATAGATTTTTGAAATATTTTATATATATAAATATATATGGGCTGTCAAACGATTAATCGCATACAAAATAAAAGTTTGTGTTTACATGATATATGTGGATGCACTGTGTAAAATTATTTTATATATATTATAAATACACATACATGCTTGTATATAAGAAATATTTTCATGTATATACTGTATATAGAATTATATGTCATTTATATTATATATAAATATAAATATTTTATATATAAATGATATTTTTTTTTCTTAAATATACATGCATGTGTGTGTATTTATATATATACGAAATAATTATACACAGTGCATCCACATATATTATGTAAACACAAACTTTTATTTTGAATGCAATTAATCTCAATTAATCATTTGAACGCATATATATACAATTTTATTAATTACGATAAATTAAATTCTAATAATAATAATTAATTATTATTATTTATTATTAATAATTATAAGAATAATTATTTATGAATATTTTTACTGAGGGGTTTGTTCATGTAGTATATATCTCCTGATTTATATAACATTTTACATAATTTTTGATTGTAGTTATATATATATTTATGCGTATGTGTGTGTGTGTGTGTGTATAAAATTAAAATACATCGAAAAATTACATAAAATGTTATATAAATCTGAAGAAATACACTATAATAGCAAACCCCTCAGTAAAAATATTTTTTTGAATATAGATAGGAAAAAACACTGTCAATTTTGGTGTAAAGCAGTAATACTGAAGTGGAGAAAAAAACTTTTCACCATATTTTTATGAATAAAATGTTGAATAAAATCAGGTGAATTATATATGAACAATCCCCACTGTAAAATCATCGTAATAAATCTGTAAATGTTTAATTGTCTTTTTAAAGACATGTCATGAAAATCTACAGATGCGAATAGATAAAGTGCAATAAAATAAACACTCAAAAGTGTAGCTTGTTGTTTCAGACTAGTTGAAGAAAACATCCACCGTATGAAACAGTGTAAAAACTGAAAAACAGTGTGTGTGTGTGTGTGTGTTGCCTCTAAAGGCTCCGACGGAGCCTGAGCGATGAATTGTTCTGGTTCCCGAGAGGTTCTCCAGGCTTCATGTTGTCCTGCTTTCAGACTCCCAGCATCCCAACCGTGAGCGGGAGAAAGATGATCCTCATGAATATGCAAATCCAGCACAATGCACCGAGACAATCAGCGAGGCTTTGAAGCCCTCACCGGGAATGCTGGGTAAAGCAAAACTCCTGAAGAGGACTGAAAGCGTCACAGCAAGACTCGTGCGGGGGACGCTGGGTCCACTCTCACACACACACACACACACACCGGTGCCAACGAGTCGAGTGGCTTCTATATTTCTAAACACACACATAACAGCTGAAGGAATTTGCAAATGACAATATACTTTTTTACACAATGA
Source organism: Pimephales promelas (assembly GCF_988280905.1). Classification (NCBI taxonomy): domain Eukaryota; kingdom Metazoa; phylum Chordata; class Actinopteri; order Cypriniformes; family Leuciscidae; genus Pimephales; species Pimephales promelas. The sequence continues at coordinate 28,245,201 of NC_142791.1, read as the reverse complement.
TTCAATACAGCGTGTATGTCAAGGATGTTCACTCGTGCTTTATGACTGATATTTGCATACTTGTATAAAAATGCATGGTTTTTTTTTTTTTGTTGTTGAAAGAATTAATACACTGTAAAAAATATTGATGGTTTAACTTGAAAAAGTAAGTAACCTGGTTGCCTTAAAATTTTAAGTTCATTGAACTGGAAAAAGTGAGTTAATACAATGAAGGAGATAAATTTAACCATCAGAAACTCAAAATTATATGTTTTCTGAACTAAATAAATTATATAAGTTGATTTGACAAAAGAAAAAATGTTGTGATAACTACACTGTAAAAAAAAAACATTGTTGGTTTAACTTAAAAAAGTAAGTAACCTGGGTTGCCTTAAAATTTTAAGTTCATTGAACTGCAAAAAGTGAGTTAATACAATGAAGGAGATTAATTTAACCATCAGAAACTCAAAATAATAAGTTATCTCAACTAAATAAATTATTATAAAGTTGATGATTCAACAAAAAAAATATGTTGTGATAACAAATCTTGAAAATATTTTTTACAGTGTACTTTCATTCGACAAGAACATATTAAATTGATCAAAAGTGACAGTAAAGACATGCATAATGTAATAAAAGATTTACATCTAAAATAAATACAGTTGCATGTGCGTTTGTATGCATGTGCGTGTGTGTGTGTGTGTGTTTGCTCAGGTGTGTGTGGCTTCTCACACACACAGGCTACTGGTTAATTAGCAGGTAAATATCTGCGCTTGTAATCAAGGTTCAAACTTAAGAACTGAGTAACACACACACACACACACACACACACACACACACACACACACACACACACACACACACACACTCATTCCAGGAGAAGTGGAAGTGAATCACACAGACTCACATGAAGTGTGTTATGAGTGTGTGTTTTCACTCTAGAGTGTCTGTGCTTCAGGTGAAACTTGGAAAACTGAGAATATCCTGCAAAAGTTCATTTATTTCAGTAATTCAAATTAAAAGGAGAAACTAATATATTATATAGACTCATTACATGCAAAGTGAGATATTTCAAGCTTTTATTTGTTATAATTGTGATGATTATGGAATACAGATATCAAAACCTTTTCACAATATTCTAATTTTGACTTTAAGTTTTCATAAGCTGTGATCCATAATCATCACAATTATAACAAATAAAGGCTATGAAACATCAGCTTTTGCCTCTGTATGAAAACCATAAACCTTAAAGTTAATTATAAGAACCATAGACATTTATATATTATTAATGTACAGTAGAATGTACTTCTCAGAGTAATAATAAATGCTTATTAAAAAGTGTTTATGAGGAATATTACACATTTGCCATCTATGTTCTAAAACTCTGTTTGCCAAAAAACACAAGGAGAAAGGAATTGTTCATATTTCATTTGAAGAAAGACTTTTTAAAAGATTAAATAAATTATGCATTCATTTGATTACCTGTGTTTTTTGATAATACATTTTGTATTAAATCATAAAACACAGAATCCAGAAAAATTTAAACACAGACAACACAGAGTTTCTGCAAATAAAACACAACTCTAAGAGTCATATTGTTAAAATTATAATAAATTATTAAATTGTTAAAGTTGTATAAATTCAATTGATTAGACCTCCTTTTTTAATTATTCAACTTGAATAAAACAGAAAACAATTTATTAAATTTTTTGGGGGGGGAATATCTACTGTATATATATATATATATATATAAGTGAAGCAACATGTGAAATATGATGGAGACTTCATTCATCTAAGACAGACTCATGTTTCTGTTCATCTAAAACCCTTCAGATGAGCAGATGTGTGTGTGTGTGTGTGTGTGTGACTTTCCATCATCAAGGCCGAAAACAGCACCAGTTTCTAACTTGTTCCATCAGATTATCAGATTATACACATTATACAACACACTCCGAGTTCATATCGCTCTTTCTGATTATTAATGGAACAAACGGCCCATATTGCAGATGAGAAGCGCTGAGCCACACGACGGGCCGTGATTTACCACAGTTCACTCTGTGTAATGTCTAAAAACACCCCTTACACACAGCCTTGAGACGCTTGCAGACGTCCTGATTCAGCAGCAGGACACACACACTTTAATGTGAGCGCATACACACAGATGACACCTCCACACACACACACACACACACACACACACACACAGCTCAACACGTCCCTCTTTACCCTGCGCTACTGATCATTCTGCCTCCTGCCAATCACCAATCACGGGTCAGTATGCAAATATCACAATGACATCACTGCTGATTTTCAAAAGTGATGTAAGTCAAGAGGAATTGTACTTCAATCTGAATTATATATATATATATATATACACACACACACACACACATATACGTATAAATAAATATATATATATATAGATATATATATATAGAGAGAGAGAGAGGTGTATAATATACAAATGAAAACAGACTGCATATGTATATTAATGCAGATATATGGTGTTTTTATTACTCACAGGACAGTAAAGTGTTTTATTAAACAGATAAACTTCATATGAAACTTTATAATAGAGTTCACTGTAAATCATTATATATTATTGTGAAGAGCATTTCAGTGTGGTTGATGTTTTCTTCGGTAAAATGCATGCAGTTTATTATTATTTGTTTATTAACCACTTCATGCAAAAGTTACATGATGTAAAATGGAAACTGAGAATATCAAATTATAAATAGATACTTGAATAGTATATTAATTATATTAAAATAAAACTGTTGAAGAATACAAATAATACTACTGCTGTATAATTCATAATCATAATATATTGATAATATGTAATTAATATTATTATAAAAAGTATTATTATTGTTATCATTATTAATGTATTTATTTGTAGTATTATTATTATTCATATTTATATTCATATTTTTATTTATGTTGTTTATTATAGGCCAAAAGTTCTAATATTTGTTGAACTGAAAATATAAAAATAAAAGTGAATTCAAAATATTAATACATATTTTAATAGTATATTAATTCTACAAAAATAACCCTGCTGAATAATAAAAATAATCCTAATAGACTGTTGATGAATATCATGATGGTTTGAGGTTATTTTCTGAGTATCAAGTGAAACACACACACACACACACACTTGTTTTACAACATTACAGACAGAACCACTGAGCGCTCGACTGACAACACACACAGCTGCGGTGTAACGCATGATGACGGGACACACACACACACACACGTTGACAGAGATGATTCAGGAGATTCCTGATGCGTTACTGGACATCATCAGAGCTGTTCGTTCATCTGTGCAAAAATCCAGTGCTCAGTTATTACACTTATAAGTTATCACTCTAACGATAATGAATATTATAATATTGTAATAATAGAGTTTTTTAACTCTGGTGCAGACATCCACTGTACTGTCAGTGATTGGATTGAGAAGGCCGTGGGTTTGTGGTCATCTCCAGCGCATCACAGATGTTGCACATGAACTGAACACACAGCATGAACTGTAGCGTTTCCTTCCCATTATTAATGTGCGAAAACCTGCCAAACTCACAGGAGCGTTTAATGAAGGCCTTCTTGCTAAGTGTCTGAGCACAATGGAACCCAAAGGCTCTAATTAAGACAGTCCAACAAAGCCGAACCGACACCAGGGGTCACGACCCCGACCCATAAACCCTCACTGACCCCCACACCTGCCTGATTACATTAGACTCTGTGTGTGTGTGTGTGTGTGTGTGTGTGTGTGTCAGATGTACAGAAGAGCTTCGGCATCACTCTTACAGTGATCCGATCCACTCTACTCTGTTCCATTCTATTCTACTCTACTCTAATTTACTCTACTCTACTCCATTCTACTCTACTCTGTTCAATTCTATTCTAATCTACTCAATTCTATTCTACTCTGCTCAATTCTACTCTACTCCATACTCTACTCAATTCTATTCTACTCTACTCCATTCTACTCTACTCAATTCTATTCTACTCTACTCAATTCTATTCTACTCTACTCCATTCTATTCCACTCTACTCCATTCTACTCTACTCAATTCTATTCTACTCTACTCAATTCTATTCCACTCTACTCTATTCTACTCTACTCTCTGTTCTACTCTACTGTACTTCATTCAATTCTACTCTCCTCTATACCCTACTTTCCTCTACCCTATAGTATTCCTTTCTATTCAATTCTATTCTATTCTATTCTATTCTATTCTATTCTATTCATTAGGGTTACTATAGTTAACTAAACCTAAAACCATAAAAAAACACATTTGTGTTGTGTTAACTGGTATAAAAAAATAAATACAAAATTACAAAAAATATTTTTTATTATTGTATTTAAAAATTAATATTTTTTTATTTAATTTATTGTAAATTTTAATTGTAAAGGCAACATTTCTCATTTTTATTTAGATTAACAAGATGTACTAAAATATGCTTAAACTGAAATTAAAATGAATCAGTACTACAGACATAATCCTTGTTATAAAATCACAGCACAATTACTGAAACTAACACACACACACACACACACACATAAAGATAAATAGGTTTTCAATGTCATTGGGATTTAGAATTGTGAAAATAACATTTCTCATTCTCATTTAGTTTAATTTGATGTACTACATTTTTTCTGAAAGAATCGTGACGAATTATCACAGGTTATAAACAAACACTAAGCAGCACAACAGTTTCTAACATTGATAATAAATCCTCATATTAGAGTTATTTCTGATGGATCATGTGACACTGAAGACTGGAGTGATGATGCTGAAAATACAGATTTGCTGAATTATATTTTAAAGTATAAAAAATAGAAAACCAAATATAAAACCATTAGTTTAAATTGTAATTTGATTCCACAATATTACTGTTTATTCTGTATTTTGAATGAAATAAATGCAGGCTTGATGAGCAGAAGAGACTTCTTTCAAAAACGTTAGAGATAGTAATGTTCCCAGAATTCTGTGTGGTATATAATTTAATTCTAATGTTTTCTAATGAGTGTGTCCTAATAAGGACGGCTAATCCTGCGCTGGCGACAGATTCCAGATGACAGGACGAGGTCAAGAGTTCATGCACCAGTGTTCATATTCACACTATCAGAGACAAAGCCATTACACAGCGCTGCGCTAACGCTAACGAGGCTCTGAGCGGCCGGTGGCGCCACCTGACTCCACTCGCCAATTAAAATCCCACAAACCCCGGCGGCCCGCGCCAGAACACACACACACACACACACATCAGAGGAGGACGAGCCGGAAGACTAGCAAAGCAGATCAGAAAAACAAGAACTGATCTCGTCACAGCGATTACGACACATCTGCTAACAGTGCGAGTGTGTGTGAGGACATTCACACAGCAGCACACAACAGACACAGGTCAAAGGTCAAGTGTGTCGGTGCTGTCAAAACCACTACTGTCCATAGTGTCAGTGTAACATGTCAAATAAACTCTTCTTTGAAACAGAAACATTCTCTAACGTTACAAATGTCACAATCAGGGTTTGAAATGAACACTCGTCAAATGAGTCAACAGAGGCGGGAAACTGTCCAATCACGAGCCAGTGTGTCATGATGTTTCCTCACTTCATGGAAGTTTGCGTACGGCAAATCTGCACAGATTTAACCCAAATACTCAACGCATCATCATGGTATATTAAATACAGCGTATTACGCAGAATCTGCTCATATCTGGGTTATGTGAACACACACACACACACGTCACTGCGCAACAAATAACAGCGCGCTTGAAAAAGCATTTGGTTAACAAAAACACATTGTTAAATAACATTATTTTAAAATAAATAATTTTTTAGCATGAAACTGTGCTCTTGTTTAAATGATGATCTGCTGCTCAAACGTCTGGATTAACAGTGTGTTTTTCTGTTCTCTGCATGTGTGTGTGTGTGTGTGTGTGTGTGGATCGATCTCTCGTGTTCTCTTCTGCTAATGTATCATAACCTCTCTGCAGTCGATATCCATCTCTGAAACATCACTCCGTCCTCTTACTGTAAATCTCTCCGTCTCCGCACACACACTCTCACAGCCTTCCTTCACACTCAATTCTGAAATATTACACAACTAAAATGTGTTCCTGTTTCCATGTCACAGTGCAATACGCACGCACACACACACACACACACACTCAGTCTCATACACACTCACTCACTCACTCACACATTCTCTCTCTCTCTCACACACACACTCACTCACACTCTCTCAAACACACGCACCCTCTCTCTCTCTCTCTCTCTCTCTCTCTCTCTCTCACACACACACACACACTCACTCAGTCTCATACACACTCACTTACACTTTCTCTCTCTCACACACACACATACACACACACACACTCACTCACACTCTCTCAAACACACGCACTCTCTCTCTCTCTCTCTCTCTCTCTCTCTCTCTCTCTCTCTCTCTCTCTCTCTCTCTCTCTCACACACACACACACACACACACACACACACACACACACGTGACCCCTGTGAGCAGCTCCTCTGAGCACAGGCTGGTTAAATTAGCAGCACCTGATCCGTAACCGTTACAGAACGCTCTCATTCACGGCAGGTTCCTCGTCACAGTCACATGGTCATCATTATGGTCAGTGGTGCGCAAACACACACACACACACACGCCTTCCTGATCAAACAATCAAATAATATTAAGCATCTTTTGTCTGAAAATCACTGGGTATTTGGAAAATAGGCATTTGCCATGAGTAAATAATATATACAAACTATTTAATACATTTAATATATATATATATATATATATATATATATATATATATATATATATATAGACCATTTTGCAAGATGTAAACATCACTGGTCCAGAAACACTTCCTGTTTCAGTTCGTAACTGTTTTCTTTATTTCACATGTAAATAAAAAATCTTAAAGATGTTTGTTTAACTTTGATTCAGTTTTATATGTTCTGTTGGTTGTATTTTATCCCAGCTTTTATGTAGTGTTAAAAAACTGAAACAGGAAGTGCTTCTGGACCAGTGTTGTTTACATCTTGCAAAATGGTCTATATATATATATATATATTATATTATATATATATTATTTATATATATTATATTATATATTAATATAATATATATATTATATATATTATTATATATTACAAATTATAGATTATAATTATTATAGATTCACAATTATAGACTATACTGTATGTAGCCTAATATAAACTTGTTTTATTGCCCTCTTCTCCTCCTATAACAGCACTCCTACATAACATCTCACAGAAGAAAACAACTCAAATAATGACCGACATTAGTTTTAGAGTGAACTTCCCCTTTAACACTGCGTTAAAACGACACACTCTCTTATTAATGTTCATATCTAAACGTTGTAATCTGTGTCAGATCTTCATATGCTGCTAAAAGTGTTCTCGCTCATAAACGGGTTGTTATTATTATTACGTGAACGCTTCGGTATGCAGCATCTTTTATTCCCGAGTGAAGTTTGCTCTATTAATAACTCCAGCATGAACACAATGATCGTAAACAGTTGTTGTTGTTGGAAGAACACCTTCGTCTGACATCAAACCTGCAGCTATGATGGTGTCCTGTGTGTGTGTGTGTGTTCAGGAATGCAGTGTGTACGTGATGAGTCCTGCGTGTCATGCATTAGCCAGGACGGGTGGCGTATGGACAGTTGCATATTTCCCGGGGGATCGGGACGGGTGTGCTGGAACTAATGGAGAACACATGAGACCCGTCGCGACCCTAAAACTCCATCATCTTACACTACACCCCATCCACATGTCCCTTCAGGGCCTCCGTAGGACAGATCAACAAAACTCGTTTAAATGACCTCGCTCATGTAAATGCATATGCGACTCACAAAAGAACAGATTATGTTCTTCTATATAATCAAACTAAATAGAAACAGACACTGTTGTGCAACAAAACAAATCATGAAAGCAGAATAACAATATTCCATATACTGTACATCTTGTGCTCTAAACTCTAACAATTTTCCTTCTGAAATCATATGATTTTATGTGAAGAACAGACACCTCACATTTGCATATTTAAATTATTACACTGCAAATCATCATGTGAATGTATGCCTGATTTAAATATGTAATGCATTAAAAAAACATTCTCTTAAATATGCATAAAAAATGTATTACTTTGCAGTTCATCATGTGACTACACCTAATTTAAATATGTAAAAAAATTATATTTAAATTTGCATATATACATGTACTAATACCATATTTAATTTAAATATGTAATAAATTGCGCATATGAAGATTGTGAAGTGTGTGTGACAGAATGAAGATTGTGAGGTGTGTGTGACAGAATGAAGTTCGTGAAGTGTGTGTGACAGAATGAAGATGGTGTGTGTGTGTGTGTGTATGTCCAGCTCTGCAGGATTGTGTGTGTCTGGGTTCTTGCTGCGTCCCCTAGAGGACACACACTCGTTTCTGAGCTCATATTCTCATTTACTGCACAATTAAAATGTTTAGTGTTCGACGGCCAGCGTCAGGCTGAAGGAAACAATAGCACGTGTGTGTAGGGCCTTAGAAGTTTCCACACACACGTCCAGTTTCTCTGAACAATAAAACCACCGTAAAGAGCGAGAGATCCAGCGACAGCAATGGTTGTACAATGTTTTGTGTGTAAGAGTGTGAGTTTGAGTGAGTGTGTGTGTGTGTGTGTGAGAGTGTGGTTGAGTTTGATTGAGTGTGTTTGTTTGAGAGAGAGTGAGTGTGAGAATGTGTGTGTGTGTGTGTGTGTGCGCGTGTGAGTGTGTGAGAGAGTGCATGTGTACGCGTGTGTGCGCGCATGCGTGTGTTTGTGTGTGCATGCATATGTGTGAATTTGTGTAAGCGTATGTGTCTGCGTGTGTGTGTGTGTGTGTGTGTGTGTGTGTAAGCCGAGATGGCAGAAGAGCCGCACAGCTGTTGGGAGTTTGTCTGCATCTGCCACAACTGTGATTTCATGGAACAAAGCAGGAATGCCATCAAACTGTCAGGCCCCTCTCTCTCTCACACACACACACACACACACACACACACACACACACACGTCTGTCTCCACCTATTTTAGCCTTCGCTCTGACGGTCGGCTGCGTCTCAAACACTCATGACTATCTCGGCGGCCACATCTATTTCCATATACAGTTCGGATTGTTTCAAAGCAGCTTCACCGTAATAAACAGATTAACGACAGAATCAACAATGAACCTCCAGAGTCAGCTCTACTGAACACTGACATCATTTCATCAGATCATCACTCAGTTCAGTTCAGTTCTCATCCGATTGTCTGGAGCCCCTTTTCCACCAAAGCATTTTGAGAGCCGGTTCGGATCCGGTGCCTGCGCGCGAACCAGTTGTTTGTGTTTCGACAGCCAAAAAACCGGTTCTCGGCCGGGAAAACTGGTTCCAAAGCGGCACCAACTCTTTGCTGGACTAGAACCGTTCTTTTAGCACGTCATGTTTACGTCGGGGCCGGGGCGGGTTTAGATGTGCTCGAAACATCTTTTCTGACCATCGCAAAGCCGGGAGAAACTGCAGAAACACGCAAGCGTTTTTATTTATGTATTTGTTTATTTGAAACATTAGCAAAGAAGAAAACAGTCACGATATAGAACAAATAAATGGAAAGAAAAAAGACACAAGACAGGGGAACATAACTTATCAGAAAAGATTACATATCAAACGAAAAGATTAAAAGACTTCCATATTTCAATTGTTTTTAAAGTTTTCTTGGTACACGAGTTAGAGATAATCCCAAAGCAATGTACTTGCAAGCGTTTCTAGCGACGTGCGCAATGACGAAACGACGTCGTTCCCTGTGGAAAAACAACTGAACCAACTTTGAACCAGCACCAGTTCCGAACCAGTTCTTTTTTTCGGTGGGAAAAAGGTATCAGTGCTGTTAAATCTATAAAATTAGGGAAAATTACATTATGAAAGACAAGCTGCGATTCTTCTCTATTGTTCTGTATATCGAGTGAAACGCTTCAGGAATAAGAACACATGTGGGCGGGGCTTGATTGTGTCTGAGGGGAATTGATTGGATGGTGGTGGTGGTTTGCTATTGGCTGATCTCATGTGAGTGACAGGTTAAAGCCCCGCCCACATCATCAGAGAAGAGGAGAGATGCTGCGAGAGGAACTGATTTTACCAGCAACATGAATTCAACACGATAACGATCTGCAGCGATCTGTTATTTAGAATAAACACTGCAATAGTCAGTACTAGTGTTGATTTAGATTTGTAGTTTTGGAGACTTTTAAAACTTTTGCTTTTAAAAAATTTTGGTTTGCAAATTTAAGCTTGTTCTTTAGACAGCAGGAGATGCTTTCAGACAAAAGAGAATCCTTCAGCATAACCAGCGCGCTGACACACACATACAGGACAACACACACACACACTCAGAGGACCACATCAAACACATCACTCTGAGCTGGAGCTGAACACACACACACACACACACCAGCAGTGAACCGCTGAGGCCTGGAGACAACACACTGATCCGAAGGAGATTCATGAGAGTGTGTGTGTGTGTGTGTGTTTAATGTCAAATATTAGGGTATGTTATTGTTCTGCCATATAGTGCCGATTTAAATACTGTAAAAAATACTGACTTAAAAAATTACATTATTCAATAATTGTTAAGTGATTTATAAACGAGAGTGAAAATAAACTGAACGCATTAAAGTAACGAGGATTTAGGGGGATAATGTGTTTAATTGTCTTCAAAACGACACAATCCATGATTTTCTTTTATAAAGTTCCTGAAACAGGCTTTACAGCGCCAGAACTGCACACAGTGGGCAACATGATAGAAACACTGAACATTTTCAAGCTAAAAACAAACAAAAGAAGTATTTTGGAAGTGCGGTATCTTTAATAACACACACACACACACACACACACACACACACACACACAGAGTAAATAAATCTGAAGACATAAACACACTCATGGAGTGTTATTGTGCGTCTCACGTTACCGTCGCCCGCATCACGACACTCGTGTGAGGCTTTCGGCTGCGGGTGCACGCACATTCCTCAGCTGCTTCTCAAACACACACACACACACACACACACCTGTCAGCATCAGTGTGTGTTGCTGCCACTCGACCCGCCACGCTCCAGCGGCGAGAGGCGATTACTGCGCTATCCTGCTCGATCGTGTAAAGTCATTGTAATTGTTTTGGTACTGTGATATAACAGGCCTTTGTGCGCTCAGGTGCGCTGCGGCTCAGGTGTGTGTGTGTGTGTGTGTGTGTGTAACACGATCCACAGAGAGAGAGAGACATGCTGATTCTCTGAGATCAGTGGAGGATTACAGCCAAATCCCCTTCATATCATTCATGAGCCATCAGCACCTGAGGTGTTACACACACACACACACATCATATATTATCAATATTATACACTTTGGTAATTGCAAATAAATATATTATTATATTAATATAAAAAACAAGTTTTTTATTAAAGAAACAAAGCATGGTAGTTTTTATTGTTCTGCCATGAAGAGCTGATTTTAATACTTTAATTATTATTTTTTTAATATAAAAAAATTGGTAAAAATGACTATCAAGGCCAGAAGTTACAACATAATTTTGTATTTATTTATATTATATGTAATAAAGCTATATGTGTGATTATATGTGATATAATATTATTTGCATATGTAAAAATATTTTATGTAAAAAAATGGTGTTTATTTATATTTATTTTACACACACATATATATATAATTTATATTATATATAATATAAATAAATACAAAATTATGTTGTAACTTCTGGCCTTGATAGTCATTTTGATAGTGTGTGTGTGTGTGGTATAATATACACTCAAAGATATTTAGGCCTAATAAAACTAATAAACTGATGCATATTTGTCAGTCATTCATGAATGAATCATAGTTCTGTTATAGTACTAATAAACTGATTGTGTTTTAAATACACAATAAAAAGGTGTATATATTCATAAATCCAATCAGAATATTGCTAATTCACAAACTGTTAACTGAATATATTTAATTGTTTTACAGATTTATTCTGATTTGAGGCTATTTGAATAAATTTATTTTTTAAAAAAAGAATAAAAGATTAAAGAATAAAATAGTAATAATAATATATTAATAAATAAAGATTAAATGATAAAATACATTAATAATTAAATAATAAAATAAAAAGGTTAAAATAATCCAATAAAAATATAAAATAATAAAATAAAAATATGATATAATAAAATAAAAATAAATGATAAAATAAAATATGAAATAATAACATAAAACGATTGACAAAAAGTTTAAATAATATAATAAAATAAAACTGCTACCCTGCTAGTGAAATGATGGTTGTTTGATTCCACTCAATATTATCCAGTGAGTGGACCTGAAGCAGAAGCTCTGCATATTTCTGTCGGATGATTGACAGCTGAAGCTGAAACTCCTTCCACAGGTTCTCCAATTTAATCAGAAGAAGAAGAAACAACAATCATCATCAAAATGATAAAGTGCAGTTTCCACGGTGATGAGCAAAGAGAACACACACACAAACAGAGAATGACCATGTGCTCCTACAGTAAACACAATCACGCTGTTTACTGTAATGCACGAAGCTGTGTGTCCGTCACAAGAAACACACACTTGTGTGGGTTTATTCCAGCCTCAAAGTTTCTCCTCAACAACAAAAGGAGAGAAACACAACCCTGTGACATCATGGGCTACCGCTGCACACACACTCACCGTTCACCAATTACCCGGGTTAATAGTGTTTACAGAGCAACATCTGCTGTAGATCAGGATCGGCTCCTGTAGAAACACACAGATGAGCTTCAGTGTCCTCGTCTGCTGCAGCGTTACAGTGTTACAGTCTCAGTGTCTCGTGGACATTAATGTGCATCTCCGTCTCAGACGCTTCTCCTGAGAGTCTCCAGAGCACTCGCTGCTACAGGCCCAGGTCATCCATCCAGACCACAGCTGCGGCCGAGCGCTTCTCCCGGACCTCTGAACAGACCAGACCAGACCAGAACAGACCAGACCAGAGCTGCGGCCGAGCGCTTCTCACCAGACCTGACCACACCAGACCAGCCCAGACCAGAACAGAACAGATCAAAACAGACCAGACCAGAACAAACAAGACCAGAACAGGCCAGAATAGACCAGACAAAATCAAACCAGACCAGAACAAACCAAACCAGAACAGACCTGACCATACCAGCACAGAACAAACCAGATCAAACTAGACCAGACCAGACCAGACCAGACCAGTTCTGACCACATCAAAAACAGACCAGATCAGGCCAGAATAGACCAGACCAAATCAAACCAGACCAGAACAGATCAAACCAGACCAGACCAAACTAGACCAGACCAGACCAGAACAGAACAGTTCTGACCACATCAAAACAGACCAGAACAAACAAGACCAGAACAGGCCAGAATAGACCAGACAAAATCAAACCAGACCAGACCAGAACAAACCAAACCAGAACAGACCTGACCATACCAGCACAGAACAAACCAGATCAAACTAGACCAGACCAGACCAGTTCTGACCACATCAAAAACAGACCAGATCAGGCCAGAATAGACCAGACCAAATCAAACCAGACCAGAACAGATCAAACCAGACCAAACCAAACTAGACCAGACCAGACCAGAACAGAACAGTTCTGACCACATCAAAACAGACCAGAACAAACCAGATCAAAACAGACCAGACCAGAACAAACAAGACCGGATCAGGCCAGAATAGACCAGACCAAATTAAATCAAACCAGACCAGACCAAACCAGACCAGACCAAAACAAACCAAACCAGACCAAACGAGACCAGAACAAGCAAGAATAGACCAGACCAAATCAAACCAGACTAGACCAGAACAAACCAGACCAAGACCAGAACTAGGGATGCACACAATTTGTGGGAAAATAAAAAAAATTGCAATTTAGAAGTAAAATGTCATTTAAAAAAAAATATCTACAGGTTTTCTCAGCTTTTTTAAAGGGCTGCACAATTTGGCCAAAAATTATATATATAAATGATATTAATTATATATATATATATATATATATTACATATTAATATGGCTATAATATAGCATTATTGTTAAAATATTAAACAAAATAATGAATATTTCTGTAATATTTCACTATAAAACAAAAAAGTCAAGTATTAAATAATAATCATTATAATTATTAGTATAATTATTAAATAAAAAATAAACAAAATAAAAAAAAAATATTCAAATTGTGATATTTCACTGTAAAATAAAAATAAAATAATAATAAATAATAATAAATCCTATTATAATATTTCGATGTAAAATAAAAAAAACAAGTATTTAATAAACAATAATAATCATTATTATTGTTGTTGTTAAATAAAATAAATGAAAACAAATATTCCTAAAAGAAATATTTAACTGTAAAAAAAATCATCATCATTTTATTTTACAGTACTACTGTAAAATTACAATAGTAGTATTTATAGCCGTCTTAGTTACTTTCTCAAACGTTAAACCATCCAGCTTTTATTTTGGCGTAAAACCTTTTAAAAACGCTCAGTTCAGAAGAGCTCGTCAGCACATGCTGTGCACAGGCGTTATTTATTTGACTAAATCACAGACTTTGGGATTCGATGATCACAGTTTAATCTTGATTAATCGTGCCGCTGAAACCAGAACCAAACAAACCTGACCTCAGATGACCCGCATGTCTCCAATAGACACTGCATGCAATCATACAAGAACAGAAATATGTGTGATATGATCAATATGATTCATGCAAAACTGCGTGAAAGCATTACGGGACATGCGAACGCCATAAAGAAAACATCAGTTTGGCTAGTAATAAAGTCTCATTCATGGCTGCTTAAACACAGCTGGTCCACTTCACCAACCTGAACTTGTCATCCTCAGCTCAATAATTCAGAAAATTCATTTTCCACTGTTAATGAGACATAAACCGCGCAGCACTGGTGAGCTTTCAGGAGAAACACACTCTCTTTATGAGCTTTCTGCTCTGGCACCTCCAGTCGCTGCTCACACACACTTTCCAGCGCTCTTTGTTTTTCCTGAACTCTCTCCCCAGACTGTTTCTCATCGATTCACCATGACACAATGTTCATGAGGTTTCCCACTCCGGCCTCTGGGCTTCAGACGTTTACATCCGCGTGACCTTCGCCCTCTCCATGCGGGTTACGCTCTCGACACCGAAGCTCTTCAACCACGTCGGTCAATCACACTCTCTCCGAACGTCGGACGATTGATCGGCCAAAAACAAAGCAAGTAAGAGATTTATTGTGCATTGTTGGAGCTTCACTGATTATAAGAGATGGTCCTCACTGCAGAACATGAAATCCACTGGGAGGAGTCGGATCCAGATCCAACTCCTCCCACCTTACACATATCTACTCAGCTCCACCCCCTGATCCCTAACCCCACCCCTAAACCTACCACGCTCCACCCCTCAGATCTGGATCCGACTCCGCCCCCTGGATCTTGTGTACTGCAATGAGGTGCTACTGGATTATAACAGAACTTTGAGATTGCGATGAACCGACGAAGCGAGAGCGTTTTAGGGAACGGTCTTGCTCTCTTTCAAGGCTACAATCAATCCAAAACCACAGCCAATCAAAAGAGTCTGTGGGCGGAGTCTCTCTGCAAGCGAACTGCACTCAACCAAATCAATCCAAAACCACAGCCAATCAGAAGAGTCTGTGGGCGGAGTTTCTCCCAAGTACACTGCACTCAATTAATTCAATCAAAAATCACAGCCAATCAGAAGAGCGTGTGGGCGGAGTCTTCAACCAAATTAATAAAAGTACATTCCTCAAATTCATAAATATTACACACTTGTTTGTTCATAGTTTGAATGTTCTTATATCCTTTAAACTATTTTCAAGATATGAGGTTTATAATTATTAGCTGTCTTTCATTAAAGCACATAATCAGCACTTGAGATTATCATTTTCATAGTTAGCTGTTGTTCCAGAACCTGAGCCTATAGGGCAGCGTGTAAATGACTGACAGGCCAGGATTGATGGGCATACATATTGTTCTCTCCAGCCGTCATGATTGGCCGTGTCGGGGTGTGTGTGCTGCAGCTGTGCTGGGCCGGGCGTGGGCAGCGAGAGCACAGGGGTTTTCCATGCTCTAAGTTCTCCAGGTATGTGTAATTAAATCCCTTCACTTGTTTTGAAAGCTCTTGGAGTTCCACTTTTCTCATTTGAGGCTTTCAGCTGTGAGTGTGTGTGCTGCTGTGAGTGTGTCCTGTGAGTGTGTGTGCTGGACCAGCCGAGCATCTCCAGCCCAATGCGAGTCTGTAAACGGGTGGGTGATATAAAACATGCTCATGAACTGAGACATTACATTCAATTTGTCAATACAAGTACCAGAAAAATGTCACACAATACAGTATACTCAATACCAATTTTGAAAAAAATAAAATAAAATAAAAAAAATCAACAATTTTTATTAAAATTTATATATATATAAATTAATGTAATGCTAATATTTCTACTCATAATAAAATAGGATATATTTAATATAATATTTAGAATACAGTTTACATTTTATAATAATAAAACATACATATTATAATCTATATGCATGTAGCAGATTTAATTTAATAATTGAATTATTATAATACAATAAGATAGTAAACTTTTTTTAAGTTTATAATATATATATATATAAGGGAAATATATTATAATATATATATATGTTAATCTTATGTCTTGTGAGCGCTCAGCATTTCTTTTACATTTTCACATTTTAACCGTTTTGCCTTCTGGTTAATTTAAATGGTTTTGCTTTGTGTCGACTGGAAGGAAAAGTCTCTGCCAGCAGAAGTGCAGCTTTATCTGAATTATAACAAGTACTTCACGTCGACTGCCCAAACACACGCTCTGTAGCTTTACTGCGGATATAAACACAGGGCTGTGTGGAGGTACTACAGACGTAGAGGGACACAGTTCACTTCAGGAAACCAATAAAACCAGTCAAACGTGGGACCCCTGGAACCAAAGACCCACTGCGAGCTTATCCTCTCATTTCCTGCAGTCTAAACGACAAATCTGCCATTAATCGAAGCTGATCTTTCAGAAACACTGAGGATCAGAAGTGCAGGTGGACGAGCTGTTCACACAAGCCGAGCGGATGATCCGAGGCCACTTTGAAATAAATGCAGGAGCGAGGGAATTTCTCCACATTATCACACAGTCTTTCTCTATATTATCCGTCCGCCAAACGCAGATTTTCTTCTCTCAGAGTTCTGGACGCCCAAAACCACCAGCTCCAATTTGTTTTGCGAGCGCAGGAGGTTTTAGGGCTGACAGAACCGGTTGGAGATGATTTTGCTTGGACGGCGTCGATGTCTGCGAGGAAACGTGAGGTTATGAGAACAGCAGGTTATAACAGTGAGAAGCCAAACCTCACCCAGCTAACACACACTAACACACATCCATCACGGCTCGAACGCGGAGGGCAAAAACACAAAAAGTGCTATTATTAAAGATAACTTCCGGCTTCGGCGCTCGCTGTTGTTTTGAAACGCGCAAGTCTTCCGAAAAATGTTTGCGTTGGTGGGTAAAATCGGTCAGAAACACTCGCAGACCACCCGATAGAGAAGACACTCAATATCCATCCAGTCAAAGAGGACGAACACGAGCTTTCCTAAAAACATACACTGGAAAAAATGATTGTGATTTTAACTGTAAAAGACAAAGAGAAAAAAAAACTGTTAATCGGTTTCTTGACTATATATACGGTAGTGGTGCATTTAATGTAGTTTTACTGTAAAATACAGTTAAATTTACAGTTTACATTTTTGAAAGTGAAAAAGAACTCGTATAATTTATAGTGAAAAAACGTCAATTGACATTCCCACAATTCACATTTGATGTATTTTTGTTGAAATGATTGTTTCTTCATAGTTTTTTTCTGATCAGTTATGTACAGTAGGGTTTTGCTACATTTAATGTTGTTAAATTAAAGTTTATTGCATTATTAAACTGGTGTTTAGTGTTAGTGTGAATGACACTGTGCAGAAATATTATGTTTTATGTGGAAAAGCTGATTATGATGAGCTGTGATTGATCATGTGACTCTCATCACTGCTGTGATTGGTGGTTGTCAGTGTACAAAACAGATATTAATACTTCAATAGGTCGGTAAATAACATTATATCAGATAATGAAATACAGCTTATTTCTGTACATTTCTGTAAAAGTCGCTACTGTATTTTTTGACGGTAACAATTTTTTCCAATAAAAAAATGCAGTTTATTTCTTACAGTGTATGATTCGCTGGTCTTGTGTGAAATGTATAAGATACAAGAGTCAAATGTCTCTCTATTGTTCTGTATATCGAGTGAAACACTTCTGCAACAAGAACACATGTGGGCGGGGCTTGATTGTGTCTGTGAGGATTTGATTGGGTGGTGGTGGTTTGCTATTGGCTGATCTCACGTGAGTGACAGGTGGCCCCGCCCACATCATCAGAGAAGAGAAGGGATGCTGCGAGAGGAACTGATTCTCATTCAACATTACCAGGAACATGAATTTAACACAATAATGACGTGCACATTTATAATAAACACTGCAACATTGCATACAAATATAAAAACTGACCATTTTGATTTCAAAGTGACTTTAAATGAGTGGCCGCAGCATATAATCCTGTAAAACTAGTCAGGGATTTGTTTCAGACAGCAAATTGTAGGGCTATAGAAATAAAATCTGGCTTATTCTAATGTTAAATTAAAATTAAAAGCACAATGTGGTGTAAATTTTAATGTTGTTTATGTGTCTATGTGGTGTTTTAATCTGCTTTAACACACACCATGTGTGCGTTGATAAGTGGACAGCATTGCGGAGTATTTCCTCCTTAAAACTGCAGTGAACCAAAGACAGTCTCAAAAAAACGCTTTGAAATCGCTGGTGTTTCTGACGTCACAAACCACCTTGTAACCAATCAGATCAACGTGTGATCGACAACCTGGAAGAGATTGGACAGTTCAGTCTAGAATCATTTCTTCAGTCTCGTCTGTCCTCAATTCACCTTTTAAATCAACCTTGAGGGACTCTTAGAAATAAACAACTCGACACGCCGTGACACTGTGAGAGTGTGTTGAGGTCATCTCTCTCTCTCTCTGTGTGTGTGTGTACCGCTGTGACACTGTCTTCCAGGAAAATAATCAGCAATTACAGTGCCGAAAACACTGTGGGGTTCAAGCCCTCCTCACCCGAGACAACACGAGCCCTTAAAGAGACAGTCCCACAAATCGCATCACTCATCTGTGGGACACGAGAGAGAAGACAAACGCTTTCCGAATAACTACAGTTCAGAGGTATCCAGATCCAGACGGGTAAAAAAACACCATGACAGAAGTTCATTTGACTTGTGCGTTTAAGTCATATTGTGTTTTGTGTGGAGAACACACTGAAATGCTATAAAATTAAATAAAATTAAAATTAAAATTAATACAGCATTAAATTTAAAAAAAATGCATAAAATTATAAATAATAATAAAATCAATAGTTCTAATAATAATAATAATAATAATAATAATAATTATTATATTATATAATAAAAATAATATAGCATTAAAAATGTAAATGCACTAATCATAATACTAGTAGAGTATTATGATTAGTATTTATGTATAAAATAAATTAAAATAGTTAAAAAGGTAAATAATTAAATAAAATAAAATCTAAAACTAAAATCTAGATAAATAATATTATTATTAATGAAGGAAAAATTGAATAAATACTATTATTAATAATGATAATGCACTAAAATATAAATCAACTGCACTAATCAACTAAAACATAATAAAATATAATTCACTATTATTAAATTGAATAAAAAATAAAGTACAAAAAAATCAATAGATAAACCCTGGATAAAATGCAGTAATATAATATAAAACTAAAATAATAATACATTTCTATAAGTCCATGCGACTGCTTTAAATGCTCAGGTTGGAAACAACAGGAGTGTGAGTGAACGAAGAGAGATTTTCCATTTGTGAGTGAGCGGCTCCTCTAAGATGAGAGATACGCTGAGACTGAGCCAGATCATGCAGTCGTGACGAGGGGAAACGCTGTTTTATTTGGCCATCGCCTTCAGCCAGTTTTGATACTGAAATGGATTCATTTGTATATTTATTCAGCTGTTCATGAGCAGCAGCCAAGATGCACAAATTAAAGTCAGAATACGAAAGTAAAATCTCGGACAGCAACTTCTGTTCCAGTCACAGTAAATCCTTACTCGAGGAAACTCGACACGCGATCTGGAGAGCGCCGCCGCTGGACAAGGCTTGCCCACAGAGTTGGAGGTGATTTGTTTTGGCGAGTTTCCTAATCCCAACAATATGTGCTGAACCCTGCCAGGCATTCCTCGCCGCTCGGCTGGTGTGGAGCGCCAACATGTGCCATGTGTCACTTGGCTATTAATATGTCGTTTGATTGAGGAGAACCTTCCCAGCTGCACATTTTCCATCCCAGAGTCCAAAACAAGCACTCCAGCGGCTCACTGGGACTCACTGTGGACCGGGTCGAAACAAGTGTCCCGTTTGAGCGAACGCACTGAGGCTCACTGCGGACCGGGTCGAAACAAGTGTCCCGTTTGAGCGAACGCACTGAGGCTCACTGTGGACCGGGTCGAAACAAGTGTCCCGTTTGAGCGAACGCACTGAGACTCACTGCGGACCGGGTCGAAACAAGTGTCCCGTTTGAGCGAACGCACTGAGGCTCACTGTGGACCGGGTCGAAACAAGTGTCCCGTTTGAGCGAACGCACTGAGGCTCACTGCGGACCGGGTCGAAACAAGTGTCCCGTTTGAGCGAACGCACTGAGGCTCACTGTGGACCGGGTCGAAACAAGTGTCCCGTTTGAGCGAACGCACTGAGGCTCACTGTGGACCGGGTCGAAACAAGTGTCCCGTTTGAGCGAACGCACTGAGGCTCACTGTGGACCGGGTCGAAACAAGTGTCCCGTTTGAGCGAACGCACTGAGACTCACTGCGGACCGGGTCGAAACAAGTGTCCCGTTTGAGCGAACGCACTGAGGCTCACTGTGGACCGGGTCGAAACAAGTGTCCCGTTTGAGCGAACGCACTGAGGCTCACTGCGGACCGGGTCGAAACAAGTGTCCCGTTTGAGCGAACGCACTGAGACTCACTGCGGACCGGGTCGAAACAAGTGTCCCGTTTGAGCGAACGCACTGAGACTCACTGCGGACCGGGTCGAAACAAGTGTCTCGTTTGAGCGAACGCACTGAGACTCACTGCGGACCGGGTCGAAACAAGTGTCTCGTTTGAGCGAACGCACTGAGGCTCACTGCGGACCGGGTCGAAACAAGTGTCCCGTTTGAGCGAACGCACTGAGGCTCACTGCGGGCCGGGTCGAAACAAGTGTCCCGTTTGAGCGAACGCACTGAGGCTCACTGCGGGCCGGGTCGAAACAAGTGTCCCGTTTGAGCGAACGCACTGAGACTCACTGCGGACCGGGTCGAAACAAGTGTCCCGTTTGAGCGAACGCACTGAGACTCACTGCGGACCGGGTCGAAACAAGTGTCCCGTTTGAGCGAACGCACTGAGGCTCACTGCGGACCGGGTCGAAACAAGTGTCCCGTTTGAGCGAACGCACTGAGACTCACTGTGGACCGGGTCGAAACAAGTGTCCCGTTTGAGCGAACGCACTGAGGCTCACTGTGGACCGGGTCGAAACAAGTGTCCCGTTTGAGCGAACGCACTGAGACTCACTGTGGACCGGGTTGAAACAAGTGTCCCGTTTGAGCGAACGCACTGAGGCCCACTGTGGACCGGGTCGAAACAAGTGTCCCGTTTGAGCGAACGCACTGAGGCTCACTGTGGACCGGGTCGAAACAAGTGTCCTGTTTGAGCGAACGCACTGAGACTCACTGCGGACCGGGTCGAAACAAGTGTCCCGTTTGAGCGAACGCACTGAGGCTCACTGTGGACCGGGTCGAAACAAGTGTCCCGTTTGAGCGAACGCACTGAGACTCACTGTGGACCGGGTTGAAACAAGTGTCCCGTTTGAGCGAACGCACTGAGGCCCACTGTGGACCGGGTCGAAACAAGTGTCCCGTTTGAGCGAACGCACTGAGGCTCACTGTGGACCGGGTCGAAACAAGTGTCCTGTTTGAGCGAACGCACTGAGACTCACTGCGGACCGGGTCGAAACAAGTGTCCCGTTTGAGCGAACGCACTGAGGCTCACTGTGGACCGGGTCGAAACAAGTGTCCCGTTTGAGCGAACGCACTGAGGCTCACTGTGGACCGGGTCGAAACAAGTGTCCCGTTTGAGCGAACGCACTGAGACTCACTGTGGACCGGGTTGAAACAAGTGTCCCGTTTGAGCGAACGCACTGAGGCCCACTGTGGACCGGGTCGAAACAAGTGTCCCGTTTGAGCGAACGCACTGAGGCTCACTGTGGACCGGGTCGAAACAAGTGTCCTGTTTGAGCGAACGCACTGAGACTCACTGCGGACCGGGTCGAAACAAGTGTCCCGTTTGAGCGAACGCACTGAGGCTCACTGTGGACCGGGTCGAAACAAGTGTCTCGTTTGAGCGAACAGACTGAGACTCACTGTGGACCGGGTCGAAACAAGTGTCCCGTTTGAGCGAACGCACTGAGGCTCACTGTGGACCGGGTCGAAACAAGTGTCTCGTTTGAGCGAACAGACTGAGACTCACTGCGGACCGGGTCGAAACAAGTGTCCCGTTTGAGCGAACGCACTGAGGCTCACTGCGGGCCGGGTCGAAACAAGTGTCCCGTTTGAGCGAACGCACTGAGACTCACTGCGGACCGGGTCGAAACAAGTGTCCCGTTTGAGCGAACGCACTGAGACTCACTGTGGACCGGGTCGAAACAAGTGTCCCGTTTGAGCGAACGCACTGAGACTCACTGCGGACCGGGTCGAAACAAGTGTCCCGTTTGAGCGAACGCACTGAGGCTCACTGCGGGCCGGGTCGAAACAAGTGTCCCGTTTGAGCGAACGCACTGAGACTCACTGCGGACCGGGTCGAAACAAGTGTCCCGTTTGAGCGAACGCACTGAGGCTCACTGTGGACCGGGTCGAAACAAGTGTCCCGTTTGAGCGAACGCACTGAGGCTCACTGTGGACCGGGTTGAAACAAGTGTCCCGTTTGAGCGAACGCACTGAGGCCCACTGTGGACCGGGTCGAAAAAAGTGTCCCGTTTGAGCGAACGCACCGAGACTCACTGCGGATCGGGTCGAAACAAGTGTCTCGTTTGAGCGAACGCACTGAGGCTCACTGTGGACCGGGTCGAAACAAGTGTCCCGTTTGAGCGAACGCACTGAGACTCACTGCGGACCGGGTCGAAACAAGTGTCCCGTTTGAGCGAACGCACTGAGGCTCACTGTGGACCGGGTCGAAACAAGTGTCCCGTTTGAGCGAACGCACTGAGGCTCACTGCGGACCGGGTCGAAACAAGTGTCCCGTTTGAGCGAACGCACTGAGACTCACTGCGGACCGGGTCGAAACAAGTGTCCCGTTTGAGCGAACGCACTGAGACTCACTGCGGACCGGGTCGAAACAAGTGTCTCGTTTGAGCGAACGCACTGAGACTCACTGCGGACCGGGTCGAAACAAGTGTCCCGTTTGAGCGAACGCACTGAGGCTCACTGCGGACCGGGTCGAAACAAGTGTCCCGTTTGAGCGAACGCACTGAGGCTCACTGCGGACCGGGTCGAAACAAGTGTCTCGTTTGAGCGAACGCACTGAGGCTCACTGCGGACCGGGTCGAAACAAGTGTCCCGTTTGAGCGAACGCACTGAGGCTCACTGCGGACCGGGTCGAAACAAGTGTCTCGTTTGAGCGAACGCACTGAGGCTCACTGCGGACCGGGTCGAAACAAGTGTCCCGTTTGAGCGAACGCACTGAGACTCACTGCGGACCGGGTCGAAACAAGTGTCCCGTTTGAGCGAACGCACTGAGGCTCACTGCGGACCGGGTCGAAACAAGTGTCTCGTTTGAGCGAACGCACTGAGGCTCACTGCGGACCGGGTCGAAACAAGTGTCCCGTTTGAGCGAACGCACTGAGGCTCACTGCGGGCCGGGTCGAAACAAGTGTCCCGTTTGAGCGAACGCACTGAGGCTCACTGCGGGCCGGGTCGAAACAAGTGTCCCGTTTGAGCGAACGCACTGAGACTCACTGCGGACCGGGTCGAAACAAGTGTCCCGTTTGAGCGAACGCACTGAGACTCACTGCGGACCGGGTCGAAACAAGTGTCCCGTTTGAGCGAACGCACTGAGGCTCACTGCGGACCGGGTCGAAACAAGTGTCCCGTTTGAGCGAACGCACTGAGGCTCACTGTGGACCGGGTCGAAACAAGTGTCCCGTTTGAGCGAACGCACTGAGGCTCACTGTGGACCGGGTCGAAACAAGTGTCCCGTTTGAGCGAACGCACTGAGACTCACTGTGGACCGGGTTGAAACAAGTGTCCCGTTTGAGCGAACGCACTGAGGCTCACTGTGGACCGGGTCGAAACAAGTGTCCTGTTTGAGCGAACGCACTGAGACTCACTGCGGACCGGGTCGAAACAAGTGTCCCGTTTGAGCGAACGCACTGAGGCTCACTGTGGACCGGGTCGAAACAAGTGTCTCGTTTGAGCGAACAGACTGAGACTCACTGTGGACCGGGTCGAAACAAGTGTCCCGTTTGAGCGAACGCACTGAGGCTCACTGTGGACCGGGTCGAAACAAGTGTCTCGTTTGAGCGAACAGACTGAGACTCACTGTGGACCGGGTCGAAACAAGTGTCCCGTTTGAGCGAACGCACTGAGGCTCACTGCGGGCCGGGTCGAAACAAGTGTCCCGTTTGAGCGAACGCACTGAGACTCACTGCGGACCGGGTCGAAACAAGTGTCCCGTTTGAGCGAACGCACTGAGACTCACTGTGGACCGGGTCGAAACAAGTGTCCCGTTTGAGCGAACGCACTGAGACTCACTGCGGACCGGGTCGAAACAAGTGTCCCGTTTGAGCGAACGCACTGAGGCTCACTGCGGGCCGGGTCGAAACAAGTGTCCCGTTTGAGCGAACGCACTGAGACTCACTGCGGACCGGGTCGAAACAAGTGTCCCGTTTGAGCGAACGCACTGAGGCTCACTGTGGACCGGGTCGAAACAAGTGTCCCGTTTGAGCGAACGCACTGAGGCTCACTGTGGACCGGGTTGAAACAAGTGTCCCGTTTGAGCGAACGCACTGAGGCCCACTGTGGACCGGGTCGAAACAAGTGTCCCGTTTGAGCGAACGCACCGAGACTCACTGCGGATCGGGTCGAAACAAGTGTCTCGTTTGAGCGAACGCACTGAGACTCACTCGAACCGGGTCGAAACAAGTGTCCCGTTTGAGCGAACGCACCGAGACTCACTGCGGATCGGGTCGAAACAAGTGTCTCGTTTGAGCGAACGCACTGAGACTCACTCGAACCGGGTCGAAACAAGTGTCCCGTTTGAGCGAACGCACTGAGACTCACTGTGGACCGGGTCGAAACAAGTGTCCCGTT
Source organism: Pimephales promelas (assembly GCF_988280905.1). Lineage (NCBI taxonomy): Eukaryota > Metazoa > Chordata > Actinopteri > Cypriniformes > Leuciscidae > Pimephales > Pimephales promelas. The sequence goes on along the minus strand of NC_142791.1, from coordinate 28,219,640 downwards.
TGAGCGAACGCACTGAGACTCACTGTGGACCGGGTCGAAACAAGTGTCCCGTTTGAGCGAACGCACTGAGACTCACTGCGGACCGGGTCGAAACAAGTGTCCCGTTTGAGCGAACGCACTGAGACTCACTGCGGACATATATATATATATATATATATATATACAGTATATACTGTATATATATATATATATATATATATGCGGACATATATATATATATATATATATATATATATATATATATAATATTAATTTATACTGTAACATAATATAAAGTATTAAGTAATATTAAAATAAATTTTTATATTAAATGCATTTACACTTATATTAGAAATACTTAAATATTTAAAATAATCAAATTATTACATGTAAATATTTTCATTATATATATATACACACACACACACACACACACACACACGGTAATATATATATAAAAACTTTATAAAATTATATATGTGTATATGTAAGGGTTAATGCCCGACGAGGTGTCCATTGTCAGGTTTTAATGGACGACGGCGAGGCGTAAACCGGCCGACGCGCAGCGGAGGACGGTTGCCTCCGCCGAAGTCCATTAAAACCTGACAATGGACACCTCGGAGGGCATTAACCCGCTTATACCATGGTCACTTGCCAAATAAAACATTAGTTTATATTTTAATTAGGCTAAATCTAGTTTTTACAAATAATAACTTGCCTTGCCTGCCTGACTGTTTATTTAGCAACCGGAGATATAGTCCGCTTAGCTCGTATCCCTTCAGGTTCACAAAGGCATTTTTTTTTCATGAAACACAAAGGTAGGCATAGTTTTTTTTTTTATTACACATAAAACAATTAATCAAACAACAATAAGAAAACAATTAGCTCTGATCTCCAGCGATTTGCGCTTAACGTTATAGGCTAGAGGGCAATAAATTAATCAGATCAAAGAGAGGGTAATTTGCCTCAGGCTCCTTAGGCTTGAAACGCTGTAACGTTCAGCCTTCTCCTGCCTTGGTTGTCTGGACAGCTGCGTAAAACTCTCGCAGGGTCTCATTCAGGGGTGCGTTTCCCGAAAGCATCGTTATCCAACTATGGTCGCAAGTTACGTCGTTACCAATAGAGTTCAATGGAGCAGAGCAGCAGCGGTGTAATTTTCTCCGTTTTATTTACATTTTTTCTTTCTTCAGCAGCATACCAGTCGTCAAAGTTGCCATATTCTCCATAAATGTTAAAAGAAATAGCACGAAGTCGCTCATTGTTGTATTAGGCTATAATATCTAACGTTAGATGATAGAGCATGTGACTGCCTGTTGCTATGGTTACTCACAGCCGTTGTAGGCAGCGCATTTATTCATTCATTTCGAATGGTAAACAGGCAGTTTCACCAGAACTACTTTACTAGGTGTCCTCTATCACTTTTTAACGGACACCCTGCAGCCAATCAGAATCGAGTATTCACCCAGACCATGGTATAAATATATATATATATATATATATTAAGAAAGTTTTCATATAATACAGTAGGTATATATATATATATATATATAGGGATTTATGTTGACCACAGACCTACTTCTGTCATTCCAAAGTTCAAAATATAAACACAGAAATCTTCCTGTCAAAACAGTGTCTGAGCGGTGGAACTGAACCGAGTCCAGCGCCGACAGCCGGGGTCCAATCAGAGCTCAGTCTCTCAGCTGACCTAATCTACATATGCAAATCTGCCCGTCACACACAGGCCTGATCACATACAAACCTCAGTGAAAGGCGACAGCTTCTCCTGGCCATTCACATGTGAAACGCATTCAATCTTTCATCTAAAACAGGTTGAAAAGACGAATGAAGTGCGCATGAAAGAGTCAAATATCATCTGTTTTTTCTTTTCTCCCTCGCAGTGGGAATGTCACTCCCTGTCGAAACCGCTTAAAGGAAGTGAACAGGCTTGAGTTACAAACTCATCCAGAGCAGCAGCTCGGAAACGCCTCAGGCTACGTCTACATTAATACAGATACGTTTCAAAACGGCGTTATAGTTTGAAGCGCTGTCCGTCCACACCAGCGTTAGATGAAAACGCCAAACTCCCCTTCACAGCGCATGAGTAAACCCTCACAAACGCTCACCGCGATGATACAGGCGGACACAGAGATAATAAAGTTATCGCGTGATTCTTCTGATAGCATTCCCCGATCGTCCGGTCGCTCTCTCACCATTATATGTTCGGTCTGAAACGCGACCGCTCTCACGTTTCGCCGCAGCAAATGTGAGTAAACTCTGTCATGTTTAGGACTGAGATATGAAGAGTGTGTGAAGAAACAGATTTCACCAACTGTGTGAAAGTGAATCGATACCGCTAGAAACATCAATATCTATTGGTTCAACACGGGTCACATGACTAAACTTACGTCATTGTGTTTAAATACCGCCGTTTCCTCAGTCAACACTACAACACCAGAACAAGTTTTCACATTATCCGCTTTGGAGAGCGTTTTCCAAAAGCTTCGTTTTCAATAATAAAAACGCGTCTCAGTGTGACGGAAGGACCAACCGGAGACAAAAAGACGCGTTTTCAATCGAAAACTCAAAGACAATCTGAAGGCCACAGCCGACACACAGAGCAGCGCAGTGAAACACACTCGTGTTTGTGAAGTGGAATCGGCTGAAGCCAGAAGGAAAGCAGAGGAACGGAGAGCTTTGGCAGAGCGTTTCCTCACAGCTTCAGTAAACACATCCGGCCCTTTAAAAGCTCACATTAACGCTTCATTGAGAGCTCTTCACACAGCAGTCACAACAGGAGAGAAGACACACACACACACACATCTGGAGACACACCTGTCCTTTCATGAGGACAGAAACACACAAGAATGTCAGTACTTACAGGGGTTGGACAATGAAACTGAAACACTGGCCAATGTTGGAGGTTTCACATCTACCCAGCAAACAAATTTAGGTTCTGGGAACGTTAGTTTTTGGTTCCCAGAACGTTCCTAGAACTTTCCCTTAAGGTTTAGGGAACGTTCCCGGAACATTCTCCCTACGTTATAAAAATGGAACCTAAAAATAACCTACATGGAACGTTCCTATAACGTTCTTGTTTGGTTCCCAAAAAAACAACCTCATGGGACCATTCGGGAACGTTAGGGGAACGTTCTGTGTTTGCTGATATGCCTGACGGCCAATCTTCAGAGTGAAGCACGGGTGAGCTCCAATATCATGACAATCCTGATTGTATTTGATGGACACGACACTGCCGAGGACTACCAAACCCTTCTGGAGGATCATGAGCACCTGATGCTCAAACCGTGTATCAATATGATCATGCACCAACACACACAGCAAGACTTGTGACAGAAGGGTTTGATGAAGATGAAAGTGACGTTGAACATCTCCCATGGTCTGACAGTCACCAGATCTGAATATTATTGAGGTGTTTTGGAGGAGCGAGTCCACCAGCATCATATAGTGACCTGGACACTGTTCTGGAAGAGGAACGGCTCATAATCCCTCTGGTCACTGTGAAGGACTTCTATCTGTCAATTGGTGCTGTATTTGGATGCAAAATGAGGCCCTCACCATTCTAACAAATTATTGTGTTGTAAAACCAGGTGTTTCAGTTTCATTGTCCAACCCCTGTACACTCACTCACACACACTCACTCACAGACTCACACACACATCTGGAGACACACCTGTTCTTACATGAAGACAGAAAAACACGAGAATGTCACACTAATTACACTCACACACTCAATCACTCAGTCACCCACACATACACACAGTTGCATACACAGTTGAACACATACACACAGTCGCACACACACACACACACTCACTAACTCACACTCGTACACACACGCACACACAGTTGCATACACAGTCGAACACACACACACACACACACACACACAGTTGCACACTCAGTTGCATACACAGTCGAACACACACAAATGCACTCAATCACACACAGTCACATGTACACACACACAATTACACACACAGACACACACACACACACACACACAGCTGTATTTCATTTCCTGCCATCCAGTCGCAGATGGAGATACAGTGTGAACTTTAACACAGGGATTTTTGGCATTCCTTCAGGCTGTGTGTGTGTGTGTGTGTTACACCAGCAGATGCTCAGAAAAAGAGTACCTGTTCCCTCACACACACACACACACACACTCAATGTGAAACATCCTCTCTCGTCAGATAAGGTCCAGTAGTGGCTCGCTCGTGATTATTAACTCAGGAATGACATTAAAATCAAGATCACAAACATCACGAGACTCAGCACACACGAGACGGCACAGTGCGGCGCTCTTCATCACTTCAGGTCACTATCGAGTCTCAGTTCACTAAAAGATATTCGTAGAGTCTTTTCTCGACGGATTCCTTAAAAGATCCAGTTCATGAAGAGCGAGTGAGAGAACAAAACATCGGAAAGATATTTAATGGTTTTTTTTTTTTTTACTATTTTACGCTCTAAAACGATGAGACGGGTGTGCAGAGTACCCGAAAACTAGAGTAAAAGTCCAGATTCCTCACACTCCGTTACAAGCTACAGGTCACCAATTTCAATACGACTCGAGGAAAGTGTTGGAGTATCTGACTATCAGCAGTATTCAGTAGTTTACTCACACTGAACTCAAAGATGCACTGGTCCTCAAGAGAATAAATAAGAAAGTACTGATTTGTAAGATGAGAAACGCTGTTTATTTTCTAAAACTGAACACGTAAACACTGCACTAAATAAAGGTAGACACAACAGCCTGTTAAACATAAAGTCTCAGAGTCGACGTCATAAACGTAAGTAGTTAAACGTTTAACGTCAGCCAAAGATGAAACCCTTCGACTCGCAGAGGATCCGTGTTTGATATAAAGCAGAGCAGACGTGCGAGTCAACAGCATTACAGATTATTATCAGATACTAATGTTCCCTCCTCCAGCAGAACATCATTTACATTTACATATATAAACAAGGTTTTATGCTAGTTTATCATGTTCCACCACAACTAAACTAAACAGGCGGTTCTTGGTACTGTACCTTTAAGAGCTTTGAGATATGCAAATGCCCTCTGATATGATTGGCCAACATTTGCGCGTCAACACCAGTGTTCATTTGGGAATGATTAATTTAATGAGACAACCACTGGCTCATTAACATATGAACCGCCCACATTTATATAAACATTAGTTATGTAAAAGGAGGCGGTGATATGTTAATGAGCTTGTTGTTTTGATGTCATAATCAGTAGGATTTCGCTTATTTATATGAACATGTAATTTGCTAAACTTTTTATTTTGACTGATTTATTAGATCTTGCTGATATGAATCATTTGTTGGTGAATCAGTCTGATCATGTCGGAAGAACAAGATGAGCTTGTGGTTTTGATGTCATAATCATTAGGATTTTTCTTCCATATATGGACTGGAGAAGTTTTGAGCTCTTAAAGCTACAGTACGTTTATTCTGCTTGTTTGAAAGATCCTTAAAAATCATTTTACTTGTGAAATAACCCTGTTTAAACTACAATGATCATCGTTAGGTCATAGAAAAGCAAACCTAAACCCAAAGCAAACATGCAAATCCACTCCAGTCTAAATAATTAGTCATATATGAAGACATGATTTGGAGAGCTTTAGCTTTGATCTGGATCTGGCAGGGAAGTTAGTGTGTGTACACTGGCCTGATGTAAATGGGTCGATATCAAGATCAATAGGTCCCGGTCTCTGGACACAGATCTGGTTTATTCACCAGTCCAGATCAGTCGTGCGCATCTGAAAGGAAGAAAACATGCCGTTCTCCCAGACTAAAGAGCCGGAGATCAACGTCCGAGACCAAATCAAACATTTCTGGATTTGATTCAATGAAAAATAAAATAAATAAATAAAAAACACTATGAAAAATAAAATCAGGTAAAACAGTAAATCTTTGACATTAAAATTTAATTTCACTGGGAAGCATTGTATGATAAATGTATTAATGTACCTTATTTTTAGCGTTCATATCAGTTTTTTTGACAAATAATTTGTTTATTCGTTTTTTTTTTTAATCTTTTATATAAAGATTGCTATTAAGGTTGCTATTTATTTTTTATTTCAGTTTTAGTTTTTTAATTTATTTCCTGGTAATATTTGTATTGCCTCCCTCAACTTAAACTTATTTTAGTTTATTGCCAGGGCAATATTTTGCCAAGTTTTTTTTCAACTAATATATTATTTTATTTCAGCTTTATTTTAACAGAAATGATTTTATAAGTTTTAGTTTACGATAGTAACCCTGCGACGCACACATTACAAAAAAGTTAACAGGATTTTTAATACTGTATTTAAAAAACATTATATTAAAAAAAATAATAATCACAAAATATGAATGTTACAAAAAGCATTTAAATACATTATTATTTTGCAAATATTATGGGTTTTATTAACTGTTTTACATAAAACATTGTCATGATGCCCATATAATACAGAGGGCAGCTGAGAAACACACATACTAAATTCATTAAAAACTATTTCGAGTCTGTGCACCTAACTTAAACAATGAAGTCTGCCCAGCTAATAATCACATTCATAATAAATACTGTATGTCATACGCATATTTCACAACACCTCAGAGTATTGAAACTTTGCAGGCATTTTCATGACCATAATCAGAATAGTCACACAATTTCAAGACAAAAATCCTAGGTTAACTAGTATTTCCAACAACTCAAAAATGTGTTGTTAAACATAATATAAAGGTTAAAACCTTTAAATGAACATAAAAATGATGAAATATTTCAGGTTCTGACAGATTTTACACACAGATTTTCTTGCTTGCATTGAAGCTCTTTGAGCTCAAATCACACCGGAGAACATGATCTTCAAAAAACACTAGTAAATGTGAAAAGAAACGCAAAAAAATAAGCCTTTTTATCAGCAGCTTCAGAGTTCGGCTGTTCGTGCCCGCTGACCTCACAACAAGGTCTTGAAAGGATTGTGTCCCTCCAGACATGATTCATTTCCCAAAAACACAATGAACACATTAAGACCCCAACAATTAGATTCTCTCACCCTGCAAAGAGAGCTTCCCCAGTCCGTATATATGATGCAGAGATGTCCTGGCTCATCCGATCCTCTCCCAGAAATCACATTACGCTTCCCAGAGCGGGAGAAATTAGATTTGATCCACACTCCTCCATCCACGCACTTCCTTCCCTCCCACTCTCCGGATCATCTCTCCGGGACCCGAAGACTCACCGGCCGGCAGCTTGAAGCAATTCTCCAGCTCTTTTCTCTTCATCCGATGGCGTTGCACAGATTGAATGTCCTCGCTCTCGTCTACAGCGCTGTAATTGCTCTGAGTTTTACTGAAAGTGGATCAAGATGAGCATGATTCTGACAGCAGAGCTGAGGATCCACTTACACTCTCAGTGCATCGCTCTTATAAACCTGTGCAAGACTTCCACCGTACACTCGAAATAAACTTGAGTTACTTTTTATACACACATCCTGGGTTGAGTCTTTTGGGTTATTTTTCCAGTGTTTGGGTAGTTTTTGTGTTACCCAGATCCTGGGTCAGACGTAACAACCCAGAGTTTGGGTAGCTTTTGTGTAACCCAAGTCCTGGGTCAGACGTAACAACCCAGAGTTTGGGTAGTTTTTGTGTTACCCAGATCCTGGGTCAGACGCAACAACCCAGTGTTTGGGTAGTTTTTGTGTTACCCAGATCCTGGATCAGACGTAACAACCCAGTGTTTGGGTAGCTTTTGTGTTACCCAGATCCTGGGTCAGACGTAACAACCCAGTGTTTGGGTAGTTTTTGTGTTACCCAGATCCTGGGTCAGACGTAACAACCCAGTGTTTGGGTAGTTATTGAGTAACCCAAGTCCTGGGTCAGATGTAACAACCCAGTGTTTGGGTAGTTTTTGTGTTACCCAGATCCTGGGTCAGACGCAACAACCCAGTGTTTGGGTAGTTTTTGTGTTACCCAGATCCTGGGTCAGACGTAACAACCCAGTGTTTGGGTAGTTTTTGTGTTACCCAGATTCTGGATCAGACGTAACAACCCAGTGTTTGGGTAGTTTTTGTGTAACCCAGATTCTGGGTCAGACGTAACAACCCAGTGTTTGAGTAGTTTTTGTGTAACCCAGATCCTGGATCAGACGTAACAACCCAGTGTTTGGGTAGTTTTTGTGTTACCCAGATCCTGGATCAGACGTAACAACCCAGTGTTTGGGTAGTTTTTGCATTATCCAGATCCTGGATCAGACGCAACAACCCAGTGTTTGGGTAGTTTTTGTGTAACCCAGATTCTGGGTCAGACGTAACAACCCAGTGTTTGGGTAGTTTTTGCATTATCCAGATCCTGGATCAGACGCAACAACCCAGTGTTTGGGTAGTTTTTGTGTAACCCAGATCCTGGATCAGACGTAACAACCCAGTGTTTGGGTAGTTTTTGTGTAACCCAGATTCTGGGTCAGACGTAACAACCCAGTGTTTGGGTAGTTTTTGTGTTACCCAGATCCTGGATCAGACGTAACAACCCAGTGTTTAGGTAGTTTTTGTGTTACCCAGATCCTGGATCAGACGTAACAACCCAGTGTTTGGGTAGTTTTTGTGTTACCCAGATCCTGGGTCAGACGTAACAACCCAGAGTTTGGGTAGTTTTTGTGTTACCCAGATCCTGGGTCAGACGCAACAACCCAGTGTTTGGGTAGTTTTTGTGTTACCCAGATCCTGGATCAGACGTAACAACCCAGTGTTTGGGTAGCTTTTGTGTTACCCAGATCCTGGGTCAGACGTAACAACCCAGTGTTTGGGTAGTTTTTGTGTTACCCAGATCCTGGGTCAGACGTAACAACCCAGTGTTTGGGTAGTTATTGAGTAACCCAAGTCCTGGGTCAGATGTAACAACCCAGTGTTTGGGTAGTTTTTGTGTTACCCAGATCCTGGGTCAGACGCAACAACCCAGTGTTTGGGTAGTTTTTGTGTTACCCAGATCCTGGGTCAGACGTAACAACCCAGTGTTTGGGTAGTTTTTGTGTTACCCAGATTCTGGATCAGACGTAACAACCCAGTGTTTGGGTAGTTTTTGTGTAACCCAGATTCTGGGTCAGACGTAACAACCCAGTGTTTGAGTAGTTTTTGTGTAACCCAGATCCTGGATCAGACGTAACAACCCAGTGTTTGGGTAGTTTTTGTGTTACCCAGATCCTGGATCAGACGTAACAACCCAGTGTTTGGGTAGTTTTTGCATTATCCAGATCCTGGATCAGACGCAACAACCCAGTGTTTGGGTAGTTTTTGTGTAACCCAGATTCTGGGTCAGACGTAACAACCCAGTGTTTGGGTAGTTTTTGCATTATCCAGATCCTGGATCAGACGCAACAACCCAGTGTTTGGGTAGTTTTTGTGTAACCCAGATCCTGGATCAGACGTAACAACCCAGTGTTTGGGTAGTTTTTGTGTAACCCAGATTCTGGGTCAGACGTAACAACCCAGTGTTTGGGTAGTTTTTGTGTTACCCAGATCCTGGATCAGACGTAACAACCCAGTGTTTAGGTAGTTTTTGTGTTACCCAGATCCTGGGTCAGATGTAACAACCCAGTGTTTGGGTAGTTTTTGTGTAACCCAGATCCTGGATCAGACGTAACAACCCAGTGTTTAGGTAGTTTTTGTGTTACCCAGATCCTGGGTCAGATGTAACAACCCAGTGTTTGGGTAGTTTTTGTGTAACCCAGATCCTGGATCAGACGTAACAACCCAGTGTTTGGGTAGTTATTGTGTTACCCAGATCCTGGGTCAGATGTAACAACCCAGTGTTTGGGTAGTTTTTGTGTAACCCAGATCCTGGATCAGACGTAACAACCCAGTGTTTGGGTAGTTTTTGTGTAACCCAGATCCTGGATCAGACGTAACAACCCAGTGTTTGGGTAGTTTTTGTGTTACCCAGATCCTGGATCAGACTTAACAACCCAGTGTTTGGGTAGTTTTGTGTAACCCAGATCCTGGATCAGACGTAACAACCCAGTGTTTGGGTAGTTTTTGTGTTACCCAGATCCTGGATCAGACTTAACAACCCAGTGTTTGGGTAGTTTTGTGTAACCCAGATCCTGGGTCAGACGTATCAACCCAGTGTTTGGGTAGTGTTTGTGTTCCTGCAGTGCTGTCATCAAATCAAAGCTATAGATGTTCTGAGAAAGCACTTGCATTACAGTGAAAGCAATGGCAGAAAACAGTTGAAGTAAGCGAGGATCCAGCGTCTCATGTTTCAATGATTAGATTCACAATGACGGGTCATCAGAAGTTCTGCTAGCCGCTGGTTCCAGGAGTGTTGCTGAAAACAAGCGGTAATAAGGAAAGCAGCTTCTCCGATGAACTCGCTGATGGATAGACAGATCGCAGTAGGGCTGTCAACTTTAGTCGTTTAGTCGACTAATCGGTCGATGCCGTCGTGGTCGACTGACATTCTTATTGGTCGACCAGTTGCATTTTTTTTTTTACCAATAGAAGGAATTTTTCAATGACTTACTCCTTGATATTTATTCATTTATAAGCAGTTATTTATTACTGTATTCTAAATATAATTAGCCTATGTTTTGTCCCCAACTTTAAAATGCTTTAATTTAGGCTATTTTTGTAACTGCGCCACAGTTTAGCGCACACACATAATACACTCGGGAACCGCACGTGTGGCTGGCTGCGCTGCTGCTCGCGCTCGGTAAGGGATGCTGTATTCATTCAGTTAGAACGCTGCTTGTTTTGGCTTTAGTCGACAAAATGTCCAGGAAATATAAATCTTTTGTCTGGCTGCATTTTAAAACAAAGACGACAAGACTGTGGAGGGAGGCGATCGCGTTGCCATTATGAGCGCGCAAGTCGCGCGCCTACATTTGAAACCGAACTTGAGCGCGCAAAAGACGTGAGCAGCCTTTTAACGGCTATATCATGCTGACTCAATAGATTGTGTTTTCTTAATGTTTTCGTTTTTATTTGTACACTTGACGCATTTGAAAATAGCCTAAATAATGCAACAAAACGAAAATAAACCTATACGCGGTCCTACAGCCTATTATAGGATTGTTTTTAAGTTATTTGGGTTCTTTTGAGTGTTGTTTAAAACGCCTTGATCGTCAGGACTAAAGTTAACCCATAGATTTGAAAGTAAAGAAGAATATAAAGCCTGTATAAACGAGAGCTTTTGTTGGGATTTTTCATTATGTGGCAGATAGCAGTTATATTTTTTGCAGCGTGTGGTGTGGTCAGGTGCGCGATTGGGACTGTACTATAGACCTGACAGAGCTCTTCACTTTTTGCAGTTAAAAAATCACTTAATTTTCAAAGAATTGTATTATTATTATAGTTTTATTTATTTGTGATGTTTTTTCGTTGTTGTTTTATAAATGCTCAATGACAATTGTTTAAAAAATGTTTAATCAAAACATCACGTTTTTTTTTTTTTTTTTAGTCGACTAATCGTTGAGCAGGACTCGACTTTGGTCGACTAAGGATTTCTTTGGTTGAATACAGCCCTAGATCGCAGTCACAACAGAGCCAGTGTGTTTCAGAGCTTTTGTTTGTGGATGTGACCAGGAGGGAATGTGTGAGTGAGTGTGTTTTTAGCACAGAGCAGTGGATGATGGATGTAAGGAGTGAGTCTCTCATCTCACACAGACCTGGACTCAACTGTGAAACCAGAAACCAGAGTGTGTGCGAGTGAGAGAGAGAAAGAGAGAGATGGAAAAGCCATCGTGAGCCCTGATCGCTCGCTTCTGTTGTTTCTGCACTTCCTGCTCATGTCAAATATATACAGTTTTCCGCTTGGGTTCAGAAACAAGAACCGGTTCATATCCAGAACTGCAGGAGGACTGAGGAGTTCAGCTGCCATTAAAACCAGAATGATTGTGCTGATGAAAAAATGAAGCCACATCGTGGATACTATAATCTGCTTTTTATCTCTCCACTGACGGTTTGATATAGCATCTGATTTAGTAGCAACTAATCAAAGTTTGATTTCATATGAAATATTTAACATTTTATACAAATTACAAATATTTAATATTTATAAAAAAATACAATACATACGAATATATATAAAATATTTCAAATGAAATATTTCATAATATTGTATACAAATAAAATATCAAATATTCATAAAAATGATCATATATAAAATATTTAATAAAACATATTTCATTATATTTTATGAAAAATAAATATAACATTTGTAAAAAATTATCATATAAAATATATATTAAATTAAAATACGACATATTGAATGATATTTTATACTAAATAAAATATTAAATTTTAAAAAAAAAAAGATTTACTGCTGAAACTTAAAACTTAAAAATATATATTTGTAAATCTATATTGCCCAGCTCTACTCATAACGGGTTCATTTTAATTAAAAACGGACAAACATTAATATTCTTCTAATGACTAAAATATGCTGTTCAGTTCCCACTTCCCACTAAAAATAACGTGAAAACATGAATCCCGCAGCGCAAAAATAAGCAACGTTTAATGTGAGTTTATAGTCTGAAGTGAGTAAAAGACTGGACTAAAACACACACACAAACACACCTAATAAACAGAAACATCTATATCGTGACGTCCTCGGAGTTCGCAATCCGTCTGGAGTCATTAAGGAATCAGAATCCAGTCTTCTCTCGGAATCCCGGAACCCAGCACCCATAATGCATCAGTGCTGCTCTGACCTAATGGATGAGTGATTCACACACACTCTTACCGGCAGCTTTTAAAGCGCTTTGCTGAGAGTGTCTCCCGCAACACTTCACGAGGAGCTGACGCTCCACAAACACCCGGACGGATGATGGAGGGCTTTGAATCGCTTCCCTGTGTCCGGGTCGCTCCGCTGGGAAATCAGAGACGGAGAGGCCGTTAATCTCTCGCGTCGCGTGTCAAAAGCCAGACGCGTTTAGTTTTCAGCGTGTGACACGTCGAAGAGATAATAACTCAAATCATCTGTGCTGCTTTTCATCCTCAGAGCCTCACAGACATCACAGAAGAGAGTTTGATTCCTTTCACATGCGCCGCCGCGAAACCGTAACGTTTATATAAAGAAGAGTGTTTACATGATCATTCATTAAAAACTCTCCACTTCTGAAAACTTCTTTCATGCTGATGAAAGCAAGGCCAGGTGGGCGGGGCTAAATATTATCAATCATTCCGATGCCAACCAATAATGTGAACCTAAAACCAGAGGACAGAAGATCACAGGGATTAAACGGTGGACTCCTTTCACTGCAGACAATAACAAACCACCTTAGCAACACCCTGGAAACCACACACACACACACACACACACAACAACACTGTTGCAACAGCCTAGCAACATCCTGGCAACCACACACACTCACTGTTGCAACAGGCTGGCAACACCCTGGCAACCACACACACACAAACACTTTTGCAAAAGCCTAGCAACATCTTGGCAACCACACACACACACTGTTTCAACAGCCTAGCAACACTCTGGCAACCACACACACACACACAAAATGCTGTTGCAAAATCCTAGCAACACCCTGGCATCCACAAACACAACACTGTTGCAACTTCCTAGCAACACCCTGGCAACCAAACACAACAATGTTGAAACAGCCTAGCAACAACCTGACAACCACACACAAAACCTTTACAACAGCCTAGCAACACCCTGGCAACCACAAAGCAACCTCCTAGAATCAGCGTAGTGTGTTTTGCACAAATAACGCACATATCTTCAGATCTTCGGCTCTTCTCTCCAGCGGCCCCTTCAACAACACTGCCACCTCTGTGCTCATTAATGCTTACCCACAATCCTCTGCTCTCATTGGCCACGCTCACTTCCTGTAATTATGAAGGCGGAAGGCGAAGATCAAAGGTCAACTAATGCAGCTCAGACAGAAGTGCAGCTGCTGAACTCTTTTAGCACACAAACACACTGTTTTATATGGTAACTGATGACACACACATATATACATACATAGCCCATATAAATATATATATGAAAAAATATGTCTTACACACAATTTTACAATATACACAAACATAGACACACACATATTGTCATACAAATAATTACAATTAACTGTTTAAATCTGTTTTGTTCATAAGTCTAATACATTTTTTTTTTACTTTGATTTAATACAAATTATAATAAAATAGGTCAATAAGATTTACTGTAATGCAGTGAAAATAAATATAAGAAATTATAATAAAATAGGCCCATAAGATTTATGGTAAAGTTATTGTACTGTACTGTATCATTTAATAGAATTAATCAAATATAAACAAAGTAGCTACGTAAAATGTCCTGTAATGCTGTGAAAATTAAATCATTATGATTCATAAACCCACAAACCTTTATTTTCTTTGACTATCTTTATAAAACACCTTATCAACACTCTGACAAGCACACTATAAAAATGCAGAGCAACACCCTGGCAACCACCCAGCACACTGTAGCAAAACCCCTAGCAACCACCCAGAATACTGTAGAAAAAACCCAAGCAACACCCTGGCAACCACCCAGAACACTGTAGAAAAATCCCTAGCAACACCCTGGCAACCACCCAGCACACTGTAGCAAAACCCCTAGCAACCACCCAGAACACTGTAGAAAAAACCCAAGCAACCCCCTGGCAACCAACCAGAACACTGTAGAAAAAAATCCTAGCAACAGCCTGGCAACCACCCAGAACACTGTAGCAAAATCCCTAGCAACATCCTGGCAACCACCCAGAACACTGTAGAAAAACCCCTAGCAACACCCTGGCAACCACCCAGAACACTGTAGCAAAACCCCTAGCAACACCCTGGCAACCACCCAGAACACTGTAGGAAAACCCCTAGCAACATCCCGACAACCACCCAGAACACTGTAGCAAAACCCCTAGCAACACCCTGGCAACCACCCAGAACACTGTAGAAAAACCCCTAGCAACACCCTGGCAACCACAAAGTCTTATCTGTTTTTGCAGTTGAAAATCCCATGGAACAATCATCTTATGTATGAAATAACCATCAGTAACGGCTATTTTTGAACTATTAGCGCTCGTCCTGCTGCGTATATATTTACATTATACCATGTATTTTGTCATTTGCGTCCGGCTCACCGATGTCGTAGCGACCAGGCCTCGAGATTCACATCAAAACTCTGAGATTCATGTTGAATGAGGCGGCGCCACTGAATCTGAAATGAACTCATTATTCGGACTGTAAACTCTGACCTCTGCAGCTCAGGGCTTGAAGTTCACCTCGGTGGAGGAATCTCACACGCCTCCGTTCTCGAGGAACATCAGAAGCTTGTTAAACTCTCCCAGAAGCCCCTGGGGTATGCAGATTCAGAGCGGGGGGACACGCACAACAGATCCTTTTACGTGCCGCTCGCACAAAGACACAGTGTTCGTTCGGCGTGTCGGCGCACAATAACCCAAACGTTGAGAATCGAAGCTGAAGGTGACGGTGTGTTTAGAGACGAGAAACTCCAGAACAGGAACAAACACACGTCACACACTCACCGCCAGTCTAAAGCGGATCATACTAAACCCATGACAAAATCATTTTGAGATGATCCGCATCGGTCAGTAACTGCACCTGCTCCACTGACTGACAGACGGAGGACCAGTTACACAAACTTTACAACAGCATTCGCAATAAATATCTCAAATATTACGCTCAAATATTTATTTAGAGTTTTTAAGTATTATAAATATTTATATATTTTTTGAGTTTTTATAAATGTGTATTATAGTAATATTTACTGTGTATTTTTCTTAAATATTTATATATATATATATATATATATATATATATATATATATATATCAATCTAACAAAAATTTTTATATAAAATATAAATTATATAAAATATAATGTTATATAGTATAATATATTTTATATAAAATATAAAATATATTATTATAATAAATTGCATGTATGTATATATATATATATATATATATATATATTTATATAATATCATAAATATTTATCATATATATATATATGATAAATATTTATGATGTATACATATATATATATATATATATATATATATATACACACTCATATATTATATAAACAACTTTTATGCTAAAACAAAATTAATCTATTTGACATTACTAATATATATATATGTGTGTGTGTGTGTGTGTGTATAAAATATTTATAGCAATATTAATATTTATAATAAATATTTATAAATATTTTAAAAATGCAGTTATTATTCTAATATCATTACATTATTAATACATATATATACAATTTTTTTACAGTCATTTTTATAATAATTTGGATAAATAAATCACAATTGTGCAGCCCTACAAAACACTTTTTTTAATCACATTTTTTTTTTTTCTCTGAAAATGTAATCACAAAATTGTGCAGCCCTACAGTCTGGGTTTAATTAGCGATAAATACCAGCTTTATATTTCCCACCCTGCTCTCTTGATACTGAACCAGCCATCAAACCCAGTGCTAAAGTGCGTCTGCGTTGGTCGGTGAAGATTCGCGGCATTATGGCAAGTTCACACTCCGTATTTCTTTGCCGCAGTGAAATATAAGCAGTAAAACAGCACCGGCCCACTGGGTTTAATTCAAACAAGCCTCGGGCCGCCAAAGCCAGACCACACAGACAAAACCAGCACTTTCCCGCACGCAGGCTTTTAGAAATCCCACCCAAAACACACATCAGGCCCTGTAATGGCTTTCTCTCATTACGCCGCTGTGTAAATGACTCCTGTAGCCGCCGACACTCAATAACGCTGACACACTCCCAAAGAACACACTCATCCGACACACGATACTCACGATATCACAACACACTGCCGACCCGCTACGACTGAAGAGACCCGATCCAATCCGATGGACAAATCTGTGTGCTTTACTTCATCATCTGCTGCACAGATGTCATAAACGTCACATTACAGCTCTGTTTATTAGTGTAAAACAGTGTACATACTACTTATATTCTAGTATACTTTATTCCCAACACAAGCCCTGTGCTTTATCTGAGGTGTCACTCATGGGGAAATCAGCCTCCAAAAATCACACAGCGCTCATGCGTGTAAAACGAGCATAAACTTTCCTTTAAAGATGAAGTGTGTCTTTATTCCATGCTAAAATACTTTCTCACATCCCTAATAACGCTTGACTTGAGATTCGACCAATGATGTGAGTTTGGGGGCGGGTCTATCTGTGTGAATGACCAATGGCAGACGAGGGGACGTGTTTAGGGAAACTGTTTGAAAACAGTCATTCTTCCGATTCAATTAGATGACAAGAAGTCACGAATAGAGCAGAAATCACACACTTCAGCTTTTAAAACACGGTCAAACCGAAACATCAACTGTGAACAGCCCCTTTAGATGTATATTTATAAGACAATCACAATAATTTCAGTCAAATGCAAAACACAAACACACATTCAATACTTGAGTAATAGAAAAACCTGCCGACTTACCTCAGTCTGATGAATAAAGTTCCTTATGCATTTGTGATGTTCAGATCTGATCTCTCAACACCTACAGGGGCAGAATGTTTCGTAAGACCTTGATGAAGCTCAATAAATCATATCCCTTAAAAAAGGAGTTATGCAATATCATTTAATATGATAACCGGTAAAACACCTTCAGGAATAACTGATCAAACTGTAATTTTGAGCACCAACACGTATGAAATCTTCCTAACAACCTGAACAATTTCATTTTTATTCATCATTTGCATTAAAAAATCTAAATCTAAAGTAGCCTAATACAAGGATATCCTAGACTTAAATGCAAATCGCCTTCAGTTAAACCTCTTGAATGATTTTCGTCCATCACAATAGATATTTTTTTCCCTATTTCTCGAACTGGTTCCACTAAAACTCCAGTGCTGACAGCTTGAGAGAGATCTGACTGCTTCAGCTCAGTGAGATTCAGTGCGCGAGATTTACGAAAAAACGCCGAAACTTTCGTAAATACGAGCACGAGCGCAAGGGCGAATTTGACAAACACACACACACACGAACAACCGCGAATATTTTAGTACAAATCTGCGTGTGCTTCGCAGATGAAGGTGACTTCATATATATAAACGGCTGATCAAACATTCAAAGTCTCAGTGGATGTGTCAGATTTAAACACTCACCTTCATTCACGAGCCTCTAAAGTCCGTCAGAAAGCTTCATCGGCGCGTGTCCGCGGGACATAGAAATATTCAACGAAGAAATACTCGCTGCCGTTTGTTCTGAGATTGAACGGACTCCTTATGCCCAACTCAAGGAGGAAAGCTGCTTTTCTTTCCTTCAGTCTCCGTGTGTGTGTGTGTGTGTGTGTGTGTGTGTGTGTGTGTGTGTGTGTGTGTGTGTGTGCGTGTGAGGCGCAGAGGCTCCAACCACCGACGCCTCAGAGAAATACACCTCAATGCCTCATCCTCACCTCACAGAAACCAGCAAATAATACACCACCACCACCATATAACCCTTCATTAAATATGCTCTGGACCTCAAATTAATAACAGAAGTACACATTTATCAACCAGATGTGGTGGACGCAATTAAAAAGTGTTCAAAAGTTTACACAAACAAAAAAAGTACGTTTTCGAACTGGTGGTGGCGCTATAGAGTATGTCGTAGATACTTCAAAGTTGGTCGGATTGCTATTCAGGACCAACTCCATCTCTGTACCAAATTTCATTATTTTCCGATGTATGGTTAATGCCACAGACTCCCATTCGGGAAAAATACTAATAAATTAATTTAATAATTACAAGCACAGTCAGTGATTGGCTCCAAATTACGCCATCAAAAACAATGTGATGTAACATAAAAATGTAACATAAAAACCCTAAACTCACTTTTCACCACAAACTAATGGGCAGGAATGCAATTTTATAATCTAAAAATCTATAAAATATGCTAAACCAGTCTGTGACCCAAACCTTTTCATAGAAGCAAAATGATAAAAAATGCACTTAAAATATGATTACCCCCTAAAATAAAATATACAATTTTGCACTGTTTTCCATCTCTAAATCTCTGAAACACACCTGGAATTTAAGAATTTACCTGGAAACATATAATTAAATACTGTATAAAACATCTATTTTCATGTAACCGTAAAAAAAAATATTACGAATTATTAACTGCTTATCACATTCCTTATCACAATATTCCTGCTCTTAACGTCAAAAAACAGGTGGTTTAAAAATATCAAAAGAAAGGTTATACCTGACATTACAACGAAACTACAAAAGTCAAATATATAAAACACAATTTAGTCACAAACTTGAAATGAAATCACATCAATATAAAAAAATACACCTTTATGACTCTAACATATCAAACATAGATTGATATTTCTATATGAAAGCTTTGGCTTTTGTGCTGCTCTGCAGATCTGACTCTTCAGGATTCATCCAAAGCCATTTGCGACCGCAGGAGCTTCTGCTTCACTGCCGACATCAGACCGCACAATCCCGGAGTTGCGTTATTTACACTCTCCTGTGAGACTTGCAGGAGATCCCCAAAAAGTCCTGTTCACTACGGAAACTCGTTTCAGTCACGGAAAAAAAATGTAAAAGATAATCGCAAATTTTGATCTCACAATTCTGACTTTTTTTATTCGCAATTGCGAGTTTATAAATCTCAATTCTGACCTTTTCTCACAATAAGGAGTTTATCTCACAAACCTGAATTTTTCCTCACAAATCTGATTTTTTTCCTCTCAATTCTGACTTTTTTTCTCACAATTATGAATTTTTTCCCCTCGCAATTGACTTTTTTCCTTGCAAATCTGACTCTTTTTCCCGCACAAATCTGATATTTGTTCCTCGCAATCCAGACTCTCACAAATCTGACTTTTTTCTTCGCAAATCTGACTTTTTTTCCCCTCGCAATTGACTTGTGACTTTGTTTTTCATCACAATTGACTTTTTTCCTTGCAAATCTGACTTTTTTCCCTCAAAAATCTGACTTTATTCCCTTGCAATTGACTTTTTTCTTCGCAAATCTGACTTTTTTCTTCTCAATTCTGACTTTTTTCCCTCATAAATCTGATATTTGTTCCTCGCAATCCAGACTCTCACAAATCTGACTTTTTTCTTCGCAAATCTGACTTTATTCCCTTGCAAATTGACTTTTTTCTTTGCAAATGTGACTTTGTTTTTCATCACAATTGACTTTTTTCCTTGCAAATCTGACTTTTTTCCCTTGCAATTGACTTTTTTCTTCGCAAATCTGACTTTTTTTTCCTCGCAAATCTGCCTTTTTTCCCACACAAATCTGACTTTATTCCCTCGCAATTGACTTTTTTCTTTGCAAATGTGACTATTTCCTCGCAAATCTGACTTTTTTCCCCTCACAATTTACATTTTACTTACAAATCTGACTTTTTTCCCCTCGCAAATCTGACTTTATTCCCCCCCAATTGACTTTTTTCTTCGCAAATCTGACTTTTTTTCCTCGCAAATTTGACTTTTTTCCTCACAATTGACTTTTTTCTTTGCAAATCTGACTTTTTTTCCCTCGCAAATTTGACTTTTTTTCCTCACAATGTACTTTTTTACTTGCAAATCTGATGTTTGTTCCTTGCAATTCTGACTTTTCTCTCACAATTCTGACCTTTTCTCGCAAATGTTTTTTTTTTCTATTGCGATTGCAAGTTTATACCTCAATTTTTTTTCCTCGCAATTTAGATTTTTCTCATAATTGTGAATTTCTCACAATTATGACTTTTTTTCCTCACAGTTGTGAGTTTATTTCTCTTTATTCTGAGAATATATTAGCCTATACTTGGAACTATTTTTAGAACTATATATTTATGGTTGTAGTTATTCTCCTCTAAGTGACATAATTCACAAGCCTTTCACTCACATTTATTTTGCTCAGTGTAATGGATTTGAGTTTCTCTTTTTGGTCAAGTTAGGTTTTTGTTAATGCTGTTTTTAAACATGCAATCTTCTGGCAAATTCAGTCATTACCGGAAGGAGGAGAGCGTTGCTGAGATCCATTTCACAGTGACTGAACATAATCTGCTCTGAAACGGGAGCACAGGACGTGTGGTGGCCGTGGTGGGATGCTTCGGGATCTGGGAAACCAAAGGATCCCGCAAACGACACTCATTATTAAGGCATTTATATTAGTGATGTCAATGTGTTCAGAGGCTCAATGTGTTCTGTTATTTTAGGTATTTTGAAACAGTTTTTATTTTTGATAGTTTTACTTTTTAATATAGCTAATTCCCTTTAATAATTTTAGTGCTTAAAATGAATCAATCACACTACGAGACTTTGATAAGAACAGTGTTTTTATTATTCATCCCGTCTCATAATAATGCATTACAGGAAACTACAACATCAAGAATGAGAATAAAGATGCAATTGAACCACCAACCCATTTTAGCTTAAAAACAAGAGCTAAAGATTATAAAACAGAAATAAGAAGAAAAAAAAAGAAATATGTTTCTCTATATTAATCATAATTTGAGCACAAATAAAGTTGTAATCAAGGCACTTAGACGATCAGATATCCCACAAACCGTACACAGACAGATGCAGCACAGAAATATCACATAAAACATTAAATATCACCGTTCTGTGCCGTGAATAAGTGCAGAGCCCCTGGAAAGCCCCAGAAATCATCATCATGGCTCCTGCCTCAATAAATATACCTGCATAAATAGAGCTGTGTGTGTGTGTGTGTGTGTGTGTGGAGCTTTACACCAGTGCAGTCGTGTGAGAAGCTGAACTATATATCCTCAGAGTCACAGAAGTGCTCTTTACACACCTGTGTAACGCTGGACAAACACATCCACAACGCAACACTGAAGCTGAAATACTGCAGTTAACACAGATCTGATCTCAAGCTGCATGAGGACCTCCAAAAACATCTGAAACAACTGATTCTTATTCAGTGCAAATATAGAAACATTCCTAAATCAAGATTACTGGAGAAGCTATTAAGCATTGCTTTCAAAAAAGTTCAAAGTAAAGCTATTTTAAGGCATGAAGAAATATTTTTCAAAGAATGTGTCCGAACAGATATCTGCTTTCCCCGTGAATGAGTGACTTTTCTGACTTTGTTTTGAATGTTTTAAGCGCAAACTCACTTTTGATGCATTTTTCATAAAACGAGACCTCAGTCATTTTACTTCTCAATGTACAATGTCTTCATTTATGAATGTTTAGATATTTGAACAAATACTTTTTTTTTGCAGTGTACACTATTTAAATCAACATTCTATAAACTGCAGTAAATGTGTGTCCTTTTTTGTTGTTGAGGAAAATCAAGGCAAATATTTCTCTTAGCAAAAACATTCACATACTAAAATAAACCTGGCGCTCGTAAAAGATGACGTCCAGCCTCGATTTGACTCCAGCGCTCAGAACTGGACCGTGTGAGCGTGTTTCTTGCATAAGGGCTTGTCTTTCTTGGAGAAGAAGGTCTGACCCTCTAGACTCGTGCTGCACACCTACAGGACGAGAGACACAGAGACAGACAGAGAGAGAGAGAGAGAGAAATCAGGACTCAAAAGCAGTCACACATCATTAGATATACTGAAAGAGTGCAAATATATATAAAAGACCAACATTTTCACCAACATTTGTGTTTGTACCCGGGACATTTCCATATCCAATCAAAGCAGTACGAGAGATCAGATCATTGCATTCACGAGTAAATTCAAACATTTCCTCCTTAAAACTGCAGTGAACCAAAGACAGTCTCAAACACACACTTTAAATCGCTGGTGTTTCTGACGTCACAAACCACCTTGTAACCAATCAGATCAACCAGTCAACCAGTGGATCCCTGAGTGAGTGAGTGGACAAATAACGGCACACTTGTTTATTTGCATTGAAGCAATAGTGAATATTACAGTATTTGGTGAACAGAAACACTGTAACGGTCACCAGGTGGAGTGCCCTTGAGAGTCACCAGAGGGCACTCCACACCAGATGTTCATGTTTCCCTCACAACTACATTTCCCAGAACTCACTGCCCGGACTCATCACTGATCACATTCACCTGTACCTCATTCACTGATTGCATTCACCTGTGTCTCATCCTGTTAGTGTGTCTATATATACCTTGTGTTCACATTCAGTGTTTGCGAAGTCTTGTTGTACTGTTTGTCTGCATTTCTGAGCATTTTCTGTGTTTGTTTTCTGGTTTTTTTTGACTTTTGGATTGTTCTTGGATTTTGATTATTGCTGCCTGCCCTGACCTCTGCCTGCTTCTTGGATTCCCATTGTGTATTCTCCATTGTCCTGTCTGCTGATTCTCGACCCTGCCTGTACGACTATTCTTATATTAAAGCTGCATTTGGATCTACATCTCCCAGTCTCGGAGCAGTTCATAACAGAATACTTCGCCGCACCAAGATCCAGCAGTGTTACCAAAATGAATCCAGCAGCCCAAATTATGCGTCTCCGCCAAGGAAATCAAACGATTGAGCGTTATGTGATGGACTTTTTGGACCTTGCTCATCTGACTTGCATGGACAAGGTTTGCTTAATGATATTTTTTCGTGGAGGATTATCTGAGCCGCTAAGCTTCCTTATGCCATTGCATGACCCTAGCTGGACTCTAAAACAGAAGACTTCGCCACACCGAGATCCAGCAACAACCGACCAACAAATGAATCCAGCAGCACAAATCCGGGAGTTTGCTGGTCAGATCGCGGCCTTGGCCCTGGATAGCCGTGATCTGTTCCAGTATACCTGGGGGTTTGTTCCTCTCGCTGCCTCCTGCTCTCTCGGTGATGAGGCTATTAAGCTGTGTTACCAGCTAGGGGCTAAGGAGGTCAACCCGAGGGAGCTCCCCAATCTCTCGGGTCTGAACTGGAGAGAGGCTGTCTCCGTTTGTGAAGAGAGTTTCATTCCAAAGCCTCATCACGTCTCAGCAGAGCTTCCAGAGCCTCGTCACGTCTCAGCAGAGCTTCCACAGCCCGCGCTCACCGTCAGCCCTGCCGAGCCCCCGCTCACCTTCCAGCCAGAGACCGTACAGCCAGAGACCGTCAAACCAGAGTCTCGTCCCGCCGAGACAGCCCAGCCAGAGTCTCGTCCCGCCGAGACAGCCCAGCCAGTGTCTCGTCCCGCCGAGACAGCCCAGCCAGAGTCTCGTCCCGCCGAGACAGCCCAGCCAAAGTCTCGTCCCGCCGAGACAGCCCAGCCAGTGTCTCGTCCCGCCGAGACAGCCCAGCCAAAGTCTCGTCCCGCCGAGACAGCCCAGCCAGAGTCTCGTCCCGCCGAGACAGCCCAGCCAGAGTCTCGTCCCGCCGAGACAGCCCAGCCAGAGTCTCGTCCCGCCGAGACAGCCCAGCCAGAGTCTCGTCCCGCCGAGACAGCCCAGCCAGAGTCTCGTCCCGCCGAGACAGCCCAGCCAGAGTCTCGTCCCGCCGAGACAGCCCAGCCAGAGTCTCGTCCCGCCGAGACAGCCCAGCCAGAGTCTCGTCCCGCCGAGACAGCCCAGCCAGAGTCTCGTCCCGCCGAGACAGCCCAGCCAGAGTCTCGTCCCGCCGAGACAGCCCAGCCAGAGTCTCGTCCCGCCGAGACAGCCCAGCCAGAGTCTCGTCCCGCCGAGACAGCCCAGCCAGAGTCTCGTCCCGCCGAGAAAGCCCAGCCAGAGTTCCATGTCAGCCCTGCCGAGTCTGAGCCTGTTCACGTCACTTCTGCCGAGACAGAGACGCTTCACGTCACTTCTGCCGAGCCAGAGACGCTTCACGTCACTTCTGCCGAGCCAGTGTCTATGGACAAGATGGCCGACTCAGAGACTCTTCAATGTACTTCTGCAAATTCAGAGATTGTTCACGTCACTTCTGCCGAGCCAGAGACGCTCCACGTCACTTCTGCCGAGCCAGAGACGCTCCACGTCACTTCTGCCGAGCCAGAGACGCTCCACGTCACTTCTGCCGAGCCAGAGACGCTCCACGTCACTTCTGCCAAGCCAGTGTCTAAAGACAAGATGGCCGCCTCCAAGCCAGTGTCTACGGACAAGATGGCCGCCTCCAAGCCAGTGTCTACGGACAAGATGGCCGCCTCCATGCCAGTGTCTACGGACAAGATGGCCGCCTCCAAGCCAGTGTCTACGGACAAGATGGCCGCCTCCAAGCCAGTGTCTACTGCCAAGATGGCCGCCTCCATGCCAGTGTCTCCGGACAAGATGGCCGCCTCCAAGCCAGTGTCTCCGGACAAGATGGCCGACCCAGTGTCTCCGGACAAGATGGCCGACCCAGTGTCTCCGGACAAGATGGCCGACCCAGTGTCTCCGGACAAGATGGCCGACCCAGTGTCTCCGGACAAGATGGCCGACCCAGTGTCTCCGGACAAGATGGCCGACCCAGTGTCTGTTCCTGAGTTTGTTTCTGTGTTTGTGACAATTTCTGTTCTAGTGTCTGTTCCTGAGCCGGTGTCTGTTCCTGAGCTGGTGTCTGGTCCCGAGCCGGTGTCTGGTCCTGAGAGGGCATCACCGCCCAGGCCGCCCGAGGGGTCTTCACCGCCGTGGCCGCCCGAGGGGTCTTCACCGCCGTGGCCGCCCGAGGGGTCTTCACCGCCGTGGCCGCCCGAGGAGCCTGCTCCGCCCTGGCCGCCTGCACAGCCTGGTCTTCCGTCCTAGTTTCCAGGCCCTATTCTGCTCCACAGGCCTGGCCCTCCATCCCTCCCCCGGATCCGCCTCCGCTCCACCTCCCTCCTGAACTGTTTTTGGAGCGTCTGGAAGCCGCTCTTTGGGGGGGGGCTATGTAACGGTCACCAGGTGGAGTGCCCTTGAGAGTCACCAGAGGGCACTCCACACCAGATGTTCATGTTTCCCTCACAACTACATTTCCCAGAACTCACTGCCCGGACTCATCACTGATCACATTCACCTGTACCTCATTCACTGATTGCATTCACCTGTGTCTCATCCTGTTAGTGTGTCTATATATACCTTGTGTTCACATTCAGTGTTTGCGAAGTCTTGTTGTACTGTTTGTCTGCATTTCTGAGCATTTTCTGTGTTTGTTTTCTGGTTTTTTTTGACTTTTGGATTGTTCTTGGATTTTGATTATTGCTGCCTGCCCTGACCTCTGCCTGCTTCTTGGATTCCCATTGTGTATTCTCCATTGTCCTGTCTGCTGATTCTCGACCCTGCCTGTACGACTATTCTTATATTAAAGCTGCATTTGGATCTACATCTCCCAGTCTCGGAGCAGTTCATAACAAACACATTATTTCCAACATCCTAATGTTTGATGCTCTTTGTCTTGTATTCTCTATTGATCATATTTTTGGTGAAAATGATGAGGATGATGAAGAAAGGGAGATGATGGATGACAGGATTTTCTTTGAATATATATATATATATATATATATATATATATATCACTATATAGAAAGAAAAATGCACCAAAATTCTGAAATCTTTGAAGATATCACTGAACGTTTATTTAATTTATTTAGAAGTTAATTTATTATTTTAATTTAATTTCATTTTTTTTTTAAATTAGGCAAATCTGATATTATGTTAATGTCCAATCTGTTATTGAACAGTCGATACGGTTGTTTAATGCTTCTCTAACAGCAGAACACGAGCCGGGTTTAAAGCCCAGTTGTGCCGGCGGGGCATGTTGTCACACTGCGTTACAATGAGCCCATATTACAACTATGATGCTCTATTCTATATTTTTATGAATTCTATCAATAAAACATGAGAAAAAGGCAAATAAAGACAGTCAATGTTCAGAAATTATTCGTTATTATTATTATTATATTTTGAACTATGCTGTATAGCTGTTTTTCAGTGTTCGTTGTTAAACTCAAACTTATTTTTAATTAAAAAATGCGATTAATTTATGTGAAAAAGTGAACTGTATTTTATTGAGAAAATATTTGAGTTTGTCTTGTATATTTTATTGATCAGGTCATGTTATAGTGGGCATGTTGTCACAGTTAAAAAAAGAAAAATATACTCTGAACCCGAAGTAGATTTACACAAACTGAGAAAGTCAAATAGCGTTAGGTTTCCCAAGGTAAAAAAGACGTACTGTTAAATGTATTAAAAATGCATTTGTATTGCACTAAAAACATACTCAAGTATAGTTTTAATACATTTAATAGTATGTCTTTTTCACATATTATATAATATATATATAAGCTGTGATGTGGTTAATCTGGTTTATATTTTGTCTAGTAGAAGTTCTGAATGGCCGGTAACTTCATTTATTAGCCAAATTGGCTGGTGAGAGAAAAAGTTCAAACCCTGCTTTAGAAGTGTGTATTCCTGGTGTTTCTGCACACACACACGTACCGCACACACGAAGCAGGTGTCGTGCCAGGTGAACCCCAGCGCATCCAGGAACTTGTCCCCGGCTTCGATGGGAAAGTCACACCCGTGACAGCCGGTGCCGAAGAGGGTGTAGTAATCTAAAGCAGCCGAACACACAACAGATTCAGTCATCCGCTCACTGTCTACAGGACACCACTCAAACACACACTATATCAGTACACACACTTTCAGGTATTGCTTTTTAATACTTGAATATTAAATGTACAAAAGTAATGATCGACATTTAGTTTTATTTAGAGTTGGACAAGTTATAAACCCTGAAATGTATCAAACATAATATACACTCAAAAACAACCTCATGCACCCATAGACAGTGTAAGAAATGGACAGAGCGATCTAGTTAGTTAAATAAATCCTCTGTGCCGCGAAGGTTTTCTATTTTTTATCATTTCGATTGAATTATTGGCAATGGCGCCCCTGCTTGCTGAGAAGGAGCCGTTCACAGAAGAGATGTCAAGGGGGTCTCCTGATTAGTTCATGTATCGCGTCTTTTGTGCGCTTGAGGTCGTTCTTTCAAATAGGCGATTAGGCGCACGGAGGCGCGCTCATAAACTTTTCAGCACGTGCACCCAAACACTTGGGTGTTTTTCTCCTCTCCATAAATAAACCTTTTAGCAGATCCATAGCAAGCGTATTTCTGTGGTGGAAATACATTCGCTACTAAAACTTCTCTGTCGTTGCGGAGAGCGCAGTGCATGGTTGTATTATAGCAACGACAGCCATGGGGAAATCTCTCCGAATTTTACTATTAATAATAAAAGATAAGCTACTGTGCATTATACATGTCAGGAACGTATCTTTATTGACTCATTCTTTTTATATCGAGATGATTGAATGCTGAAATATGAGGTTTATCATTTTATAAAACCTTTTTTTGTGTTAACCTAAGTTTAGGTAAGAAGACAAATCTTTAAATGTTATTAACTCGGTGAATTGATTTCATTGTGTATAAGGCTTTTTGAACAAGATTCTGTGTATGTGATCATGTTGGTCACTATATTCATGAAATAAAATTTTCATAATGATCAACTAAAATCAACTTTAATTATGTGTTTTTTTATAGTAGCCTATAATATGCAAATTAATGTTCTATTTTCAAAATAATCTCTGATTCTGTCCTTTTCTCTGACATTTTAAGAGTGACATATAGGCCTACAAAAGCTATTTTAGGTCTATAACAGTTTGGATAGTTGTTAATATGAGAGCTGTTCGAAATTATTTAAGAGATAAGTATTGTGTTACTACATAAGTATCTCTCTGACCCTTTCACTTTTAAAAACTCCATTTCGTGACAAAGTATAGTTTAACAAGTCATCACTAAAAGTGTGCCATGCATATAATTCCAGGCAGTAACCAATGCGCTAATGGTTATCCTCCCTGTAAAGTTAGATTAATCTAGCAAAATAACTGGATTCTGTTAACTGTGTCTTTCACAGTGTTGGGTGTAACTAATTACTAAGTAATTAGTTACTGTAATTTAATGACTTTTCCCTTGAAAATGTAAAGTAAGGGATTACTCTTCATTTATCAGTAATTTAATTACAGTTACTTCTGATGTAATTGAGGTAAATACTGTGTATAGATCAATCCGATCTCACAGCGATTCGTACGCATTTTATGAGGTGTCTAAATATGATGACCACACTCGTACAAATTCGTATGAATTATTGTAAAATATGTATGAAAAAAGTGTAAAATGTCATGAGATCAGACATAAAACAATAGTGGGTTTAACATCAATGTATTGTCTGATGTTAAAAAGTATGTTTTTATAATGTAACCTTCTCCACCTTGGTCAGTTTAAGGATAATTCATGCAATTTTATATTTATTTGAAAGAATTAAAACAGATTCATGTCTATCCTTCTATTATTCAGCTGGTTGAGATTGAAATGGGATTTTGAAAGTAATTAGTAATAAAAATTAAATACTTTTTAGAGAGAGTAATTAGTACAGTAATCTAATTACACTGTTGAAGAGGTAATTAGTAACTAGTAATTAATTACTTTTTTAGAGTAACTTACCCAACACTGGTCTTTTAAATGAACGGTATGTGATTTTATTGTTGGGTTGTTGTTTTTTTTGGTCTCGCCCTGGGTGTAATTCAAAGTAGAACCTCCACTGGTAACGGACGAGTTTGTGGGTAACAGACGGGTTTGTGGGTAACTGTTACGTGGGTGTATTGAACTATTAGTGTGTGTGTGTTATGGTTTTGATATGTTCGGTCCTTGTCTTTTGGGTGATTTGAAACGAGCTGAACTAGATTAAGGGCCGTAACAGTAACGCTCACCAGTCTCGCAGTATGGTTGCCCGTCCTCCATGTGGAAGGTGTTGTTGCGGATCGGCTGCTGGCAGGAGGCGCACAGAAAGCACTGCACATGCCAGGTCTGCTTCAGGGCGTTGATGACCTCCTGTTGGCAGATGAAAACAGCACATTAAACTCTCTGTGAAACAACGACTACAACTGCTCCAGCTCTGTTTAGTTCTCATATAATGGCAGATCAATATTATTGTTGAATATAAAAAATATCCAGGACAAAATGTTTTCTCTCATCAAGCGGTTCTGAAGCCCACTAAAGCCACTGCGACACAGCCAGTGCTAATTGTCACACATCTGAGCGGCCGCTGCCAGCTTTACCAGACCTTATGATCCCGATTAAAGCTCGTTCCCACAGTCCCACACTCCCAGAGAGAGCAGAGGAGGGGGAGGCTGGGAATGATGAAGGAATGAAGCTTTACAGGGAAAGACTGACGGAGGTCAGAATAGACAGAACGAGGAGAGGAGAAGTGGACAAATGTCACTTGTGATGAACCGCCTGCTAACAAACTCAAGCAAAACTACTCAAACTATTTGCAGGTATTCTTTACCTGTTACAGTGAGCTGGTTGTGATAAACGCTTTCATATTTTGCACATATATAGATTTTTTTTTTTTTTTTACAATGATGAACTGTTAAATGTTAAAATAATATATTTAATAAATGTGTGTGATCTGAAATAATATACAATATAGATTTCAGGTTTTATATAATATTTATGTTTTATATATATATTAATATTATAATTATATTAAATATTAAAAATATAATTATTTTATATATATATATAATATTAATATTATAATTTATATAATATATATTATATATACACACACACATACATATATAAATTGTATTTTAAGTAAGTTTATAAACACACACACACACACATATATATATACATACATACACAGTATATGTGAGTGTGTGATTTGAAATATATACGTTTTATTTAATATTTACATCTTCCTATGTATCTAATATTTCAAACATAATATTGAATTTTTTTTAAGTAATTTACATATCTTAAAATGTAATATATATATAATAAATATTTTGTTTATTACAGCGGAGTTACAGTCACAGTCACACAGTTTGAGAAATCATCCCTAAACCTGTAGGACGACACACACCCTGAACTTTTAAACATATGTGTGAGCAACAGTAGACCGGAGCGCTGCAGACTCACCCCGAGCACCTTCTGCTGGCAGCGTGCGCAGGTCGGGGCCAGAAACTGCTCGTAACAGCTCTCGCAGTAAACGCTCCCGCGCTCCTCCACGAAGCCCACGTCCGCCAGCGAGCGGTGGCAGTGGGAACAGATGAACTCCTCGTTGTGCCACGATTTGCCCATGGCCACCAGGAACGGACCCCTGCAAAACACCAGACGCTTACTCAACAGCAGACAGGACCAGTAATGGCTCCACTGCCTTCAGCGGCCAATCACACGGGGTTATTACAGCTGAACACTGCTACAAACGCTAACTGAAATAAATATTAAATAAAAATGAGATAAATATGTATCTGTGTGTGTATAAATGACATGCTGTATTAGCTTTATTCTATGATTACTATATATATATTTTTTTTTTTCTTTTTTAGAAAAGCCTTTCTAGGGACCCGAGATGCGAATTAGCTTATGCTATACTCTCGATGTGCAACACATATTTTCCAGTTTTCAACTGGAATCATGTTTTTTTACTGTCCCAATAAACGTATAAATAAAATTAAATACAAACTATTTTTCAGCTACATTTCTCATTTTAATTTAGTGCAATTTAATACTACACTAATAAATACTGCTTATACTAAAATAACTACAATAAATATAGAGAAATTATTTATAAAACTATACAGGCATTTAAAAACATGACAAAACTTCTAAATCTAAATTAAAAAGGTTATTCAAAATATTATTAAAAACATTAATCATTGACTACTATAAAGCTAGTTCTGAATTTTTTAACACTTTATAATAAGGTTTAATTTTTTAACATTATCATGAACTAATAATAAATAATAGTAATACAGCATTTATTAATCTTAGTTCATGTTGATTTTAACATTTACTGATACATTATCAACATCAAAAGTTGTAACCGTTAATATTATTTATTGAACCTGAACTAACCATCAATGAACAGTTGTATTTTAGTTAGGCATGACAAATTATTCTTTCAAGGAAAAAAACATTTAAATATGTAATTTTGGTGATTAAAGATGAGTTTTAAGAGATAAAGGGAGGACTTTAAATAAGAGATCATTTATTGTCAACAAAACTTTATGTAAAACAATCAAGCAGCTCCAAATAAAGCAGAAAGATGGTGTGGTGTGTGAAAGCTGTCTCCTGAATGTTGATACAATAAATCATTCACTCAGTCACAGATGAGCTCATCTGATTAATAATCAGACTCCAGTCTCATTTCATCAGCTCAAAACACTGGAGAATCATGTGGATACTTTATACGTTTTCTGAAATTCACACTTGATAAGCCCTTTGTGGAAAATAATACACACTTTACAGTTTAAAATGATCAAGAATACATTTGCTTGAGTATTATTTTCTATTATTTATTTTTCTGTTTGAGTGACTTGATGTGACTTGATTGTAAATTAGCATTCAAAAGTTTGTGGTCAGTAAGTTATGCTCACAAACGCAGCATTAATGAAAATAGATTAAAAACAGTGAAAATTATTAGAATGTAAAGTAAATGTTCTCTATATAGTGAATATCTAGTAAGTAAAGTGTAATTTATTCCTGTATTTTCAGCATCATTACTCCAGTCTTCAGAGTCACATGATCCTTCAGAAATCACTCTAATATGAGGATCTGATGCTCAAGACACATTTATGATGATTATCAGTGTTCAAAACAGTTCATCATATTTGTGTGGAAACTGTGATACATTTTATTTTTCTGGATTCTTTGATGATTAGAAAGTTCAAAAGAGCAGCATTTATTTAAAACATTATAAATGTCTTTCCTTATCAATTTAATGTGTTTCTTTACCCCAAGCGTTTGATCACTAGTGTTACATTTTGTTAAAAATGTTGTAAGCTTGAAAGAGACTTAAGAAAACATGTTTTGGAGAGATCAAATGTTGTAATTCATGGTGTGAAGCAGCTCTGAGTTAAAGATGACAATAGCAACTTCATTTCTAGAGCACAATTAAAACAACACAAGTTGACCAATGTGTCACAGAACACAAAAAGAGAAATATAATATGCTAACACTTTACAATAAGGTTCATTAGTTAACAAGAACTAAAAATAACAATACTTCTTCAGCATTTACACTGTAAAAAACATTGTTGGTTTAACTTAAAAAAGTAAGTAACCTGGTTGCCTTAAAATTTTAAGTTCATTGAACTGGAAAAAGTGAGTTAATACAATGAAGGAGATTAATTTAACCATCAGAAACTCAAAAATGTTATATGTTATCTGAACTAAATAAATTATTTAAGTTGATTTGACAAAAGAAACAAATGTTGTGATTACTACACTGTAAAAAAATATTGTTGGTTTAACTTAACTTTGTTGATTGAACTTTTTAACTTAAGTTGATTGAACTGGAAAAAGTGAGTTAATACAATGAAGTAGATCAATTTAACCATCAGAAACTCAAAATAATAAGTTATCTCAACTAAATAAATTATTATAAAGTTGATTTGACAAAAGAAAATTTGTTGTGATAACAAATCTTGAAAATATTTTTTACAGTGTAGTAATCTTAGTTAATATTAATTTTCTAATACATTATCAAAATCAGAGGTTGTGTTAGTGAACATTATTTAAATGCACTGTGAACTAACATGAACAGCAGTATATTTATGAACGTACATTAACAAAGATTAATAAATACAATAACAAATGTTGGTAACACTATTTTATATGTAAGGTCACTGTTACATATATTGCACGCCCTCAAACAAATCCTAACCCTACCTTAACCCTATGTAATTAATATAACTCATCACTTAAATATATAACAATGACACTGTAAAATAAAGTGTAACCCAAACGTTTTGCTGATTGTTAGTGCACAATAACTAATGAAGCTTATTGTAAAGTGTTACCAATAAATGGTCATGGATTAATGCTATTGAACAGATGTGTGGTGAGGAGCTCGGACTCCTTCAGCTCGACCCGAGCGTCGGATCCGTTACACAGACTGCCAGACTCCTGCCGAAACACCCGTGACATCCAAGCTTAAAGTCTCCGCTTTCTGCATTTGATATCGCCGCTGTCTGTTGTTTTCCCTCCCAGCTAATCATCCGATTTGTAACCCGCATCCCCGCTGCCGTCCTCACGTTACCCTGACCCGATCGACATCGACTCGGCTGTTCAACAGTGTCAGGACAGACAAACCGGGAAATCAAACATTCTTAGAGCAGAGAATCTCTGTGATTCATTCCAGTGAATTATTAATGGGATATATGTCATAAACTAAATGTGCAGAATATGTCGTCCTTTTTTCCTATCAGTGAAATGCAAAGGAAAAAAGAAAATGATCATGAGGACGAATGCAGCAACTGAAACGGGATCTTGTCATACTGTAGATATTCCTGTTATAACGTCACGTTAAAAGTACCAAGCGTTACGTTACTCTCGTGATGTCTGAAAATAAAGCATTTAGGAAAATTGACAGCTCAAAGTGATGGATCAGCTTTATTTGTAAGGCAATATTATGATCAGAAATTATTTTCTTCAGTCTTTTTGAATGGAAGTTCCCCCATTAATTCAATAATTAATGGGGGAGGTCAATAATTCAAAACGCAGCAAGCTCGTCAGGTGGATAAAAATGAACAAATTATGATGTTAACTTGAGAGACGAGAGATAAATCATCAAAAGACT
Source organism: Pimephales promelas (assembly GCF_988280905.1). Lineage (NCBI taxonomy): Eukaryota > Metazoa > Chordata > Actinopteri > Cypriniformes > Leuciscidae > Pimephales > Pimephales promelas. The sequence goes on along the minus strand of NC_142791.1, from coordinate 28,185,193 downwards.
ATAAAGTCACATTTCACGGTAAAACGCAACGAACGTGCGTCACAAATAACAAGGTCACATGAGACACAGCCATCGTTTAACCGTATACACCAGCGTTTCCCCACTCGAGGTGGGGCGTGACAAACGGGAGAAAATGTGGTAATTTTGTGCCCATCTCTATTAATTCCTTTATTTATTGAGCATAAACTCAAAACAAAACGACAACACATTTAAATGTAAACCTTACTTTTTACACGTAAGTTTAAAAGTTTTTAGAGGCGCCCGTTATTTAGATCGTCTTCCTTTATGGTTTCCATGGAGACGCGTCATTTCTTGTCACACCGCAGCCACAATAGCGCCGAATGACTGATTATCTGCTTTTATTTCACAAATTTGTTGGCTGTCGCAGGAAATATCTGATATTCCGATTGTCAGATATGAGCAGGTGGATGTGTTTTGTTTAACACCTTAGTTGAGCTATACGCGATGGGTGTTAGTTGATACCGCATTTTAGGCTACGTCCACATTAATCCGGACAGATTTGAAAACGGGGTTTTCGTTTAAAAACGCTCTCCGTCCACACTGGCGTTTTCAGGCGTTTTCCGACGTTTCAGTGTGGATGAGAAACTTCTAAATTCACTTTACTGCGCATGCGTGAAACTTGAGATGGGAAAATAAATAATAATGTTATCGCACAATAACAGGATAATTTTATTTGGCAAAATATCTCACCATCACGGATGCGTCCAGGTCGCATTCAGTCACCATATGTTTGGTCTAAAACGCAACTGCTCTCCTGTTTTGCCGCAGGACAGCAAATGCGAGTAAGCTACATTATCTGTCATGCAGTGCTGTGCTATGAAGAATAGCACATATTAAGTAGCCTAACATAGAAAGTAACATATTTTAGCAATAATGTAAAAATGAATAACACATAACAGGCACAATACCGATAAACATGAATATCCATTGGTACTACATGGATCACATGACTAAACTTACGTCATCGTTTTGCAATACCTCCGGTTTCACCGTCCACACCACAACGCGAAAACGGCGTTTTCAAATTTATCCACTTTGGAGAGCGTTTTCCAAACGATACGTTTTTGTAGACTTAAAACGGCGTCTCAGTGTGGACGGAAGAGAAAAATATACGTTTTTAAACGAAAACGTATTAGTGTGGACATGGCCTGAATCGGATCTGTTGGATTTAACAAACTTCTCCCGAAATACATGTAAACTGGAAGAAGCATAGAGTAAAACTTACTTAAAAAAAGTTACTTACACGATGTGTATTTGATATTAATAATACGTGTTGTCTAATTATAATGGAAATAATTATTATTTCTGCTTTCATAGACATAAGAGTGTATTTGACAAACTCTAAATGTATTGTTTTTTTAGTAACTTAAGCGAATTTAAATGTCTGAATCTAAAATAAACACTATGTGGATGAAAACACTGAAGAGTGATGTCAAGCGGTGAGCGCTCTCTGTCTCTGGCTCAGAAAATATGTGTAGCCTTGGTTACTACAAACCAGGCTTATTGAAGACACTAAATTAGTCAGTCCCTCCAGGATTTCACGATTTTTTTTGGTGATTTTTGCGATCAAAATGACGGATTTTGTGGTGGTAATTTCCAAAAATTTGTGAAAAAATTTGCGATTTATATATAACATTTACCATAATAGTATTCAGTCCTTCCAGAAAAACGCAGAGTTTTTTTGTGATTGTTGCGGGCAAAAATTTATTGATTACGCGGCCCGTTTTCTTTAAAAATGCGATGGAATATGCGGGATATTTATGCAATTTTATGTGATGAAATTTCAGGAATTTGCAAAAATTGCGGTTTGATGAAAAAGAGAAAAAAAGTGATTCCCCCAACATCCTGTTCTCACTCGGCTACTGTAAGAGTCATTTCTTATTACTTCCTTTGATAAGCAAGCATACTACATCATGGAAAGTGCTGGGAATATTTAATTTCTCATCTTGTTTTATTTCAGACTGTAACGAGTGTAAATAAGGTGTGGCCCCTTTAAGAGCTCTCTGCAGTGTTATATGTGCGCCTCGAACACCCCGTGTGTGCGGGTAATTTCTGGTTGATGCTACTTCTTTTATCTTACGTTGTTTATTAAGTAACGATGTGACGGTAGAACGTGTGACAGACAGTTATACGAGTTCGATTTGTGAGATGTCAATCGCCTCCGTGAGTCTGTCCGGCGTCGCGTAATTGCGTCACTTCATAACGTTCCCATGGAAACAGGGGGAAATGGCTGCTCTTGTGTGAAGCAAACGCAACATTTTTAAACTTTCTGATAAGATACATGTGACTTTTTTGCGACGAAAATGCGAGGATTATGAAATTATGCAAACCCCGCATATTTTGCACGGAAATCGGCAATTTATGCGGCGAAAGTGCGGCGTATTTGAAAAAAAATAAATATGCGGACTTTGGCTGATTTTGCATTGAATTCAGCGATCGCATAATCGCGTTTTTCTGGAGGGACTGATTAGCTAATCACTTAATTATGAACTTTCAAAGTGCACCAGAAATATGAATTTATCTTTAAAACGCACAAACTTTTCTTCCACACCCCCCTAGATGTGCAGATGGTCCACACTACACACAAAATACTGTGGGAAACACAGTGGCTTATACGATAGTCTTCGAAAAATACAAAATACAATTATTATTATAAAAATACCTAAAATATGAACATTATTAGGATTTTACCACCTCATTAACTATTTGATGCTATCAGAGGCAAAATACAAACACATTTGCATTATTATTTGTATCTACTGTCGAGTTTTTGTTTTTAAAATGTCATGTTGATAAAATACAGTTTAACTAAAGCCTAGTTTATTCACACAAGTGTGGGGCACGAACCCTTCCCTACCTTCAAAGTTTGAGAAACACTGGGAACTATATTCTCCGAAGCCGAAGCACTGCTACTCGACCGGACGATCAGTGAATCTGCTAAGTCAGTCACTATTTTTTTCACCTGTATCATCTCAGTGAGTGTTTGTGAGGGTTTACACATGCGCTGTGAAGGGGAGTTTAGCGAAAACGCCTGAAACGCTGATGACGTTGGAGTTAGTTAGCATTAGCTAAAGTCCCTCTGTGGAGAAATGCTGTTCTTTTACACTTTACACTCAAAGAATCCTGAAATAAAATTGCACACATTAATAATAATGGTAAATGTTTCTTGATCATCAGATCCTCATGTTAGAGTGATTCCTGAAGGATCATGTGACTCTGAAGACTGGACACGAGTCTCGTGATGGAGGAGTGTGTGTGTCTGACCTGATGACCATGTTGCAGTGAGCGCACATGGGTGTCCGTGTTCCCGCTGGGATGTGTTCGGCTCTCTGCACCAGCGAGTCGTCCTGGTCACTGGGATGAGCTTGAGGTTTGGGTCGATCGGGTCCCTTCACGGGCCCTTTGCTGACCCGTCCCGTCTGAGGCGCAGGTGCACCTGCTTTAGGAAGCCCTAATAATCAAAGAGAAAGAGATTTCAATCTGCGCGACCCCTCGCTGAACTTCACCCACAACAGCGTCTGTGTTACGCCAGACCCAAACGGGTAATGAGATCGCCCGGTTTTGTGCGCGGCCGTGTAGCGTGACCGAAGGTGATGGAAAGTTCTAGTTAAGATATATGAACTCTACTCTATCTCTTCTCGTCGGACCATCTGCGGACGGGACATCCACACCAAAAACAATGGATCGATTTACTCAGGACGGAGGGGGGAGAAAACAACATTCCCAGAACTGGAGGAGACACCTGGCAAAATAACCCTCCGTTTCAGGGAGTGGAAGGACAAGCCTTGCCTTCTCCGAGAGGTCAGAGGTCAGCGAGGCACAGAGCGGCTCATTCAGACGGTGCTGGAATCAAAGCCGCGGGGTCACAGAGCATGTGCTCCCTTGATTTACGCGTAACGGAGGGAAAACGAGCCGACAGACCCGTGCGAATGAGCCTGTGCTGAAGCTCGACGCTCTCAGGCATCTGGAGGGACAGTTCTTCATATAACTGACCTAATAATGATGCTTTTTCACTCGACTAAAGCATACAAATACCATGTGTTTGCATATAGTAACCCTCTGGGCTTCTTCGTAAATGGGTTACACTTAGCTTCCTCCCGGTCAAAAACGGACGAAGCCTTAAAATTTAACTTTACTTCTTCCCAGGATAACCATTCAAATATATTTTTGTTCTATAATATTTTCTGATTATTATTTAGAATTTTTAGAATTTTTTATGATACTTTGCATTAATTATATAATTTTTATGAGCTATTTTTTCCATTAGAATTAATATACATATTTTTATTTTATATTTTTTTTATTTATTTTTTCAATAAATACAACATTTCACATCAAAATAGAGTGTCAGCTAATAAAAAAAATTAATTCAAGTAGAAGAGCGCCACATAGTGGCTTTAAAAATAGTTACATGTGTGCAATGTCCTGTACAGCCTGTAGGCTGCCTATAGCTTCCTATTCAAATACATTGAAAGGCTTTTTGATTCTTTTTGTTGGTTTAGACATGATTTCTCATGTCTGTGTGCGTGTGTGTGTGAGTGCACATTTGAGCAAGATTTTTTTTCTCATTTATAGATTTTATTTTTCATATTCTACAAATTTGCTGGTGCAGTCTTGCCAGTTTATCTGTGTATGTGTGTGTGTGTGTGTGTGGGGGGGGGGGGGGGGGGGGTCTTATTTGCACTCTTGATGTTCTAGAGTGTCACCCCTTCATTGCTGTACACTTTTTTTCTGCACAGCTGCTGATCTGTAGCTTGTACCACCAAAAGTTTCTCTGAGTTTTCCTATTTTTTCGTATTTCCCATTCATTTCCTATGTCGGTCATTTTTGACCGGGAGGAAGCTAAGTGTGACTTTTTTTTTTACGACCCTTTAACAAATCAGAATCATCTCCTTGATTTTTTTGTGTGTTCATATCGGTAATACAACAAAAGTCACCAAGTTTCAGCCCGATCCGATCAAGCAAAAAAATTAAACATTTCAAAACATAACAGTTTTCGGTCATTTTTGACCGAAGAAGCCCAGAGGGTTAAGGAGTTCACACACTTGTTTCTCTGAAAAACACTTATTTCACGCTGGAATGTGTGTGTTTGTTTTAGTCTGTGATTCTGCACGCTACTAACGTTGATTGTCCATTGCGCTCGTTTCTGATGCGTGTCTCAAACTGGCGACCCGTGTGAGCTTCGAGTCTGAGGAGGCGGGAGAAACAACGATCTCCGGTTTCTGAATTTGGACTGCAGTACCTATTTCGACCACTAGTTGTCATTCTTACAGACTTTGCATTGTATCGCATCCAAAATAAAATGTTAGTAATCGCATAGCAAGTTTTTCTTTACATAATATATGTAATAATTAATTTGCATATGTATAAATACACACATATGCATGTATATATTTAAGAAAATTGTGTAAGGTCTTTAAAAATAAAAATGTGCCTGACTCAATGGGAATTTAACATAGGGGTGTCCTGAATTGTATTATAAGGAAGAACATTTATTAATTTATGATACATTATTCATACACAAAGAAAATTGGTGTCCTTAAAGGTTGGATTTTTCCTCATTTTTTTTAATTAAGGCATTAAGATCAATTTCCAAAAGATGATTTTTTTTATTCCTCTTTTTGGGCAACTTTAGCAAGGGTGTCCTAACTTATTCACATCACTGTGTATATAAATATATATATATATATATGAATATCAGCATGAAACATCAAGCTGGAAAATATGCGATTGTCCAACAGAACTTCAACTAGAGATGATCAGTGAGAGGCAGCAGGTCAGAGGTCAGAGGTCAGCTGAATCACAGATTTATTCACAGAGACTGGAGTGAGATAAGACGAGCTCTTCCTGTCAGCTGAGCGTCTGTCGGAGGACGAGGAAACGTTTCTGTCGCCTCAATATATCCGTCCGTCAAACGTGCGGTAGCAGATCGCGAGGTCGACAGCTGAGTGCTCTTTACAGAAAGAGTTGTGCTCCAATATTTTAAATAACATACTGTAAATAAATGTGAATATAAATAACCAATACATATAATTATTCACACACACATGATTTTTTGGATTAATTAAATACTTATATATATATATATAAATGTATTTAAATACTGTATATAATTTATATAATTTCTTAATGACTCATAGTACTAATGTATACGTTTATAATTACCGTAATCATATCATCATACATATATATATATTAAAAAAAATATCGGTAAATATATCATGCATGTATATTAAATTGTTAATTATAACAATTAGGATTTTAAATCATAAAATGTTTATAATATTAATCATTGTTCATTTAAACATTTTAAAATATGATTTTACAAATTAAAAAAAAATATATAATGTAATCAAGTTTGTTATTAATTTATATTAATAATGTATAAAGTTGTATAAAGTTTATAAAATGTATAAAGTTTATAAATAAAAATGTATCATTTTAAAAATGTATAATATATAATAAATGACCAAATATAAAAAGAATATTTTATATGTATAGTTTAAATATTTATAACATTAATAATTGATCCTTTAAATATTTAAAAATAAAAAAAATATACATATTAAATATTTAAAGTAGCAATTATTATATACATTAAACTTATATACATTTAAATGAATTATTCAATTATTATATCAATTGTCAATAAATATATAAATTATTAATGTTATAAATATAAGAAAGTTTACATCATTATTTTATATTTTACACATTAACTAAGAAAGAAAGAAATCACAATTGTTGTGAAGGTCTAATCCCATTCCCATCACAGCACAGCATATTGTTGTCCTATTGTTGGTTTCGCTGCTTCTATTGCTCTCCGCATTTGTAAGTGGCTTGTGGATAAAAGCGTCTGCTAAATGATGGAATGAACAGTATAAACCCCAGCAGTGTTTCTGAGAGAAACATCAGGACGCAGTTTCTCAGAGAAATGAAGCCCATGTGTTATCCGTCTGGAAGCAATCGCTGCGATGAGCTTTAATGGAAGAGATCCTGTGCTGATGAACTCCTGCGCCACTCGACCGCTGACCCTCAGATCCCCACGAGCGTCTCAGATCCAGCGTGCTCACCGTCCTCGGGTCATCCGGTGCTACGGACGTGCTCTCGTTTACAGTCCAAATACAGAAATATTCTTACATCAAGATGCATTATTAAAGCAGATATCATGTCTTGCATTCTGGGGTAATAAATCAGAGTTTTAGCTCAAATTATCTGCCGATGGGGTAAGAAAAATAAGCTAAAATAATACGCTTTTTTTTTAAGCTAAAACCGGCTTAAACTCACTTTTATTTTGATTTATTACCCCTGAAAACACATATCTTCATTTCACTCCTCTAGTAAATGCATCTTGATTTAAGAATTTGTACATATTTGGACTGGAAACGCGACAAAAATACTAAGTAGCCTAAGAAAATCATTTTTCGCAGTGTGTGGAGGCGCTCCAGCAGGTTTACTCACACACACACACGTATATAACACAGAGATACCTGTGTTTGCCGTCAGCACTTAAGAGCCCGGAGAGGGGCATGATGGGTAAACATGAGGCCTTTCCTCTCCACATACCGACAATAAAGATCACCTGATTCAACATTTACCCTCCGACCCGCGAGTAAAACCAACACCACCTCTGGTTAGTCCGTGACCGCTCATCATCGCTCAGGCTTTCTGGATACAACAGCTCTCGTGTGTTCAGTCCATCAACTCAAAGCTTTCAGATCGAGCAGTGCAGTCTGCCCTCTGCAGGACACACGAGGAGCTGACGCGCGTTCATTAAAACTGGAACTATTCAAAATCATCTGCAGTCATTGAAAAAAAGCAGATATGAAATAACTTAAACTAAAAAAGTTTTTTTTTTTAGGTTTCCTTGGCAACTAACTGAAATAAATGTAAATACATATTATATAAAACACTATATATTTTTTAAAAAAACGTAATGATTGGTTGATGTATGTATAATGTACTATTTCTTCAAAAGTATAAGTGAAGAGTTCAGATGCAAAAGCCTCTAAATGCCATTTGAAATTTTCTTCTTTAATGATGATTTTTATCAAGCTTGTATATTTAAGTTCAGTAATTTCACTTAAATGGCAATGATAATTACCTATTAATTGTTATTTAAGTGAAATTACTAAACTTAAATATACAAGTTTGATAAAAAATCATCATTAAAGAAGAAAATTTCAAATGGCATTTAGAGGCTTTTGCATCTGAACTCTTCAAGTATAATATTATAATACTAACAATTTCTGTCTTAAATAATAGACTTATTAAACCGCTGAAATTATTTTATAAGCTTATTAGCAATTTATTTATAATAATAATAAAAAAATAAAGTTATTAAAACCTAATGAATGAGTAACAAATTAAAAAATAGTATTTCAAAATATTAATAAACACAATAATAGTATATAAATAACAGTAAGATTACACTGAATGTAACATAATATATTAGAATATAAAATATTATAAAATAATATTCAGTGTTGTTATTGGAAACAAAAACCATTACAGATATACATATGCATATAAAAATATTAAATAAAACTAATGTTAAAATGAAAACTGAAAATAAAAAAACTAATCAAAAACAATAAATACTATTAAAAAAGACTAGATAAATAATCTAAAATTAACACAGCAATAGAGACAGATTTGACTGAAGGTTTCAGCTGAAATGCTTGAGATCATTTCTGAAGACAAATATAAATTGTACCCATGTACTATAAAATTACAAAATATATATAATCGTGTAAACTGCTTTTACCTTTTAATTTATATCCATCTTCTTTGAGAAGATGTGAGTGCATGTAAACGAGTATTTCTGTGCAATATGTGACGTTGCACTGGTTTTGTCTGTATTGTTTTTGTTGTATTGATTATCATTTTGTGTTTTTAGAAATTCTACTTAACTTGCATTTATTTAAATTAGATGTTTAGTCTGCACAAAGTTATATGTGATGGCTTCGTATAGTGACGACACAGAATCCTGAGCCGGAGCGGGTGTGTATGGAGCCTCACCTGTGGTGTGTGCAGACTGCCAGCTCGGGACACCGTTGCCCTGTCGAGGAGCTCCAGCGGGACCTTTGCTCATAGTTTTGACTGAAGACGTGGCATGAGAGCTGGACTGAACCTCCTCTACGGCCTCGCTGGAGAGACACAGAACAAGCACTTAAACATCCAGCCGGATACCATCAGAACGCCAATCCGGACTCAACCTTCCCTCGCGGGTCAAAATGACCCGACGCCCGAAAATTACAGAAAGCTTATTTTATTTTGCTATTTTTTATGCATTTTTTTTACCTACCTTTAAATTACTAGATTAAATCAATAAATAATCAATAAATAGTAATTTAAGCACATTTCTCACATCCTTTCAACTAAAATTCAAAATAACTCACAATTTCTTGCATAAACCTTTTAATTCAGCTCTAAATATCTTACATTGGGTGTCTTTGCCGACCTCTTGTATATATACAGTATATATACTGTACATATACACACACACATATATGTGTATATATATATATATATATATATATATATACAGTATATACACACACACAACATGATGTTTCATGACTCTTGCCACTAGATGGCCTTATAGCTCTACGTGGAGTAAATGAGCTGTTCTGCTGGGTGTCCTAACTTATTCACATCACTGTGTATGTATTTACGGTCACGTTTAATCCATTTAATGCAACCTTAATAAATAAAACTTAACTTCTTTAATTTCTTTTTCTTTTAAAATTAAGACTGACTGCAAACTTTTGAACGGCAGAGTATACACTGAATAAAACATTTTGATGAATAAAACATTTTCCCTTGTGAACAAATAAGTCAACCAAAATCTTTTGTGCCTCATGTTCATGCGTTGCAAAAAACTTTTAAAGTACTGTCACAATTTCATGAAAATTAAACACCTTGCAAAATATTATAATTTCTCTAAATTGCTCCAAAAAAATGTAATTGTAAAAAATATTTATACATCACGATATCACTTATTGCACAGCTTTTAAATCAAAAGCATTTCATTATTTTATATTGTATTACTGTAATGAAACTCTAATCAGCCTCACCACTGAGAATAATAATAATAATAATAATAATTATTATTATTATTATTACAAAATACAATTATGGTTTATGTGTTTAATTGTCATTGTCAAATCAGTTCCTAAAAAGTCATTATTTTATGATTGTATTTTTGTGCTCAGTTTAAGTGTTTTCACTCGTCTACAATCACACAGGTCAATAACATGCTAAAATGATGAACTTGACAGTGCCATGTTTGTAGATGATACAGTATATTATGGTTTATCACTAAATACCATCTGTTACTTTTCAGTGGTGTCGCATCCAATGCAAACACACAATCCTGCATCACAATCACAGCAGCAACACACACACACACATTGACCAGCTGGAAACATGCGTGAGACACCGACAGCAGGACCGTCGACACACACACACTCACTCACTGCAAAATTAATTTCATCCACGGAGAGCCAACATACGGCCCAATTAAACCCCAAATCTTTATTGATCGCCACACGGAGTCTATTAAAAACGAAAACACATTCTGTTTCTAGTCTGTATTAGTCTAATAAACAAATAAATCACACACACTCTCAGCTTATTAACAAAAACATCATATTAATGTTTTATAATGCTCTATATTTTTGAGGAAACTGATATTTTATTTTTCTGGATTCTTTGTTGAATTTAAAGTTCAAAAGAACAGCATTTATTTGAAACAGAATCTTTTGTAACATTATAAATGTCTTTACTGTCACTTTTGATCATTTTAAATGTAGCCTTTCTGAATGAAAGCATCACTTTTGAAAAGTAAGACTTAAAAACACAGATATGAAGCAGCTCAACTGTTTCCAACACTGATAATCATCATAAATGTGTCTTGATCCTCATATTAGAGTGATTTCTGTAGGGTCATGTGACTCTGAAGACTGGAGTAATGATGCTGAAATTCAGCTTTGATCACAGGAATAAATTATATTTTACTGTATATTCACATAGAAAAGAGTTATTTTACATTGCAATAATATTTCACTATTTTTACTGCATTTTTTGATCAAGAGAGACACTTTAAGGAAATGCAGTGCTGCCCCCTACTGTCCACTATCAGAACTGCGCCAGCCTGTGGCAAACAATGAAGGTGCATTAAAGCGAATAGATGCATTAATATATAATCAGCCCTCAGGTTTACAAAGTGCTCTGATTGAAACACATTTCATTTAGTTTTGAGGGTTTTTCGGCTCCTGAGGACAAATGTGCCGATTACTAATGCATAGAGGAAGCGCAGGAGAGAGAAATACAGACAGAGGGACAAATCTGTCATTTATCACTAATATAAAACACTGAAAATGTTCAGATGTTGTGTCTCAGACGGGCTCTATAAAGGGCGTCTCGAATGACTGATCAACCGCTGAGCTTCATTAGTGCAGTGATAGACATATAATTACAGCTCTATCTACGTAATTAGGGAGAGACAGAAAAGGCAAATGGCCAAGAGTGTGTTTTAATAATTCCTCAATGATTCTTTGATGAATAGTAAGTTCAAAAGAACAGCATTTATTTGAAAGAGAATCTTTTGTAACATTTGTAACAGTCTCTTTTGATCAGTTTGAGTCCTTGATAAATACATTTAGTTTCTTTCAAAAAAATTAAATAAAAAATCTTATTGATCCCAAATGTTGGAAAAGTATACTGTATATAAATGCTTCTTGAAAACAGAACTGAAGCTCGCTTCAACAGTCACAGTTCAAGAACAGAGCAGAAGAGAAGAAAGAGAAGAGACGACACACACCAGATGCAGAAAGACCAAAGAAAAGCTTTATTGAGCGATGAAAGAAAGTCCAGACATACAGAGGAGAAACACACGCAGAGGAAGCAGACGACAGGACCCTCTTCACACACCAGTCACATGACTGTTTCTCCGTGACTGACAGGCGTGTGGATATTTCGGATTTGGGATCGGAAGGTTTGGGCGGATGGACTACATATTAAGCGCTCGGGCCGAGACCCCATGATGCCAGTCTCTCAGCTTGTTGTACTGAGGCCGGAGCAGCTCTGGGTCCACTTTATTCACTCTGACACACACACACACACACACAGAGAGAGAGAGAGAAGGACAGAGAGGAAATAAACTGATTACACAGCTGGAGTCAACAGTGATCAGTTTCAGAAAGCAGGAGGACAGTGACTGAGTGAAACGCCACAAACTTCAGGATAACCTCATAATCCATCAAGAAATACCAATCGCTTCAGAGAGGTGTGTGTGTGTGTGTAGTGTCAGATCAGTGTATCGCCCAGACCATATCAGCCCCAACAGATCTCAACAGATACACACTACATTTTACTGTTAGAAATTATGTTAATATTGTTACAATTTTATAAATATTTAGCATAAATTTAGAGTAAATATTGTTAAAATTTTTGAATTACATATATTTGTACTATATATATATATATATATATATATATATAAAATACACAATGTATAATCTTATATTTAATCCTTTATATAATTTTTAATGAATATAATACATAAATATAATATATAATATATACATATTTATATATAATATATAAATGTATACATATATTTTGTTATATAATACACACAATGCATCATTTTATTATTTAATTTATATATTATTTATGAATGCAATACATAAACATAATATAGTATTTTTTATTTATAAATATTATTATTCATAATAATAATAATATTATTAATACTATACAATTATAATAGTTATAGGTTTATAATATTTATAAATAAAAATACAAAAAATATATATATATACACGTATTACCATATAATCCACATTATTTTCATATAGGCCTAGTTATTATTATTAATAATAATAATAATATACCATATTTATAAATGTTGTTTTTAATAATAAAAAAATGATAAAATAATAATAATGTAATAATATTTACATATTTATAATAATATTTATATAAAGTAAATAAAATAGACATATAATCCACAATGCATAATTTAAAAAAAATCGTATAGAATTTATAACTATTATATGTAATTTTCATAGACTATATTGCGAGAGAAGAGCGTGAATAATCAGATCTGATGGAGACGCAGAACTTACTTCTTTCCAGGCCGGTTCTCCTGAGCTTGATCTAGAGGAGAGAAGCAAGAAAGACTTTAAAAAATAATAATACATTTTATTTATATAGCGCCTTAGTTTCAACTCAAAGACTTTACACAATATTGAGCGTTACAAATATAATCAGGATAACAACATGAACATGATCATATCACGTACAAAAGAAAACACAAGTAAGGATCAGAATACATGCAAAGTGAGATATTTCAAGCCTTTATTTGTTATAATTGTGATGATTATGGCTCAGTTTATGAAAACCCCAAATCCAAAATTAGAATATTGTGAAAAGGTTTTCATATCTGTAAGCCATAATCATCAACATTATAAAAAAATAAAGGCTTGAAATATTTCACTTTGCATGTAATGAGTCTGTATAATATTATATTATAATGTAATGTAATGAGTCTATATAGAATTAGTTTCACCTTTTAAGATGATTTACTGAAATAAATGAACTTTTGCAGGATATTCCAATTTTTCGAGTTCACCCATATACAGATAGTGAATGACAGCTTCTGCTTTTAAAGGTGTGTAGTTGAGCGGCTCGTACCGTTCTCTGTGCCGGTGATCTGTGCCAGGATCCTGAAGGAGCGCGACTGGGACGTGCCGGTGCGCGGGTGCCAGTCCTCCGTGTCCTCCATCAGACGCTTCTTACTGGAGTCACTGGGCGGAGGCACGTGGTTCAGCTCTGGCTCCGACACGGGCTTACGGGCCGTTCTGATACACACACACACACACACACGCTACATTACTAAACATTCAACACAACAACAGCTGGATATAAAACACTGGGATCGGTTTACCTGGGAGGAGTCTTTCTGAAGAAAAGACAGAAATCAAGAGAATCAGAGAAAAGAGATGGAAAATCACCCCATAATTCATATTAAGACTGTTTCTACTTACTTAAGAATACTCTGAGGTCCACTATGGAAATAAAATGTCAAGAAAATATTGTTATTATATTTTAGATTTATATATTGGTGACATTTATTATGGTGGTGGTGGTTGTTGTTGTTATTATTAGTGGGGGGAGGGGTCAACAAAAGTTTATTTAAATTCTGCAGGCAAATGTAATCTATAAATACAGAATATCTTTTAATTAAGTATTATAAATTATCCCAAATTTCAGTCATTATAAGTGCTGATATTTTCCACAGATTAAAAAGGAAAATATTTTTTTTTATAGAAAATTCAGAAATTTTTGCGTTTTTATTAATATTTTTTTAATTTGCTTCAATTTATTTATATTGTATTTTTTTTCTATTATACTTATATTGTTATATATCGGTTTTAAAGTTTTAGTAATTATGTTGTTTTTGTCAATTTTATGAGTTTATTTTAGTAAATACAGTCAAAATAAATGAAAATGAGAAATACTGGCAGCTAGCTGAAATAAATGTATATTTTATTTCAAGTAACAAATGTTTTATGATTTTAGTTGTTAGTAACTGAACAAAGTGGCAACAAAGAGAATTAAAAAATATTTTAAATTTAGATTAATTCATAAACTACTTTTTTTATTTAAAAAACGATTATTACTATTTTATTAGACATTTTAAGTCAGGCCTTTAAGACGTTGAGCTTGAACTGTCCCGACTGCCAACACTAGATGGCTCCACTGTCTCGAGTATTTAACTAATGTTGACTTCCTGCTAAATCTCTCTCATCTGTAACAATGCATGCGGAGGTAAATGTCACCGCTGCTATTTATACAACACACAAGAGAATTAATCCCACTGCCGTGAATAAACACACACACACACATGATGATTGACAGCAGCACATGATGAACACTAGCACACTATCCTCATCTAAACCCCTCAGTGCAGCACTAGAGATAGAGAGAGGGATCATGTGTGTGTCGCTGGGTTAGAGATGGTGAAAGAACACACACACACACACACACACACAGATACCAGAACAATACTGCATCTAGAACACTAACTTTGTCATGGGCTCCTCCTGTAGAGAGAGAGAGAGAGAGAGAGAGAGAGATTGTGTTTCTGTTTGAGAGGAAATGAATCACCAACACACACGTGCAGAAACTCACACACACATGCAGACCGAACAGACACTCACACAAGAACACAAACGCAAGAGCACCAAGTTAAATTGAATCATTATTCAGCTCGCTAGATATAAACATGTTGACCGCATCTGACACTAGTGTATGACAAACTAACTTTTTAAAAATAGAGAACATATACATGTATGTCTTGGGTAAATCTCTTCTTGTATTCCTCGTTTATGAGTCACTTTGGAGCATGTGCTAAAAAAGTAAAATAAATCTAAAACAAATAAAACACATTTTAAATCATTAAGGATAAAAGATTCTGTTAAAATAAATAATTCTACATACATTTTAAGTCACTAAGGATAAAAAAAAATTGCTTAAATAATAAAAAAGTCTATTTTAAAAACGTATTTTAAGAAACAAAGGATAAAAGTCTTCTGAATAACAAATGAATAAATAAATAATACTATATTAAAAAACACTAAGTATTAAATATTCTGCTAAAATAAAAATAAATCTACATCTATTTTAAGTCACTAAGGATAATTCATAATTCATAATAAGTCATATTTCTTTTTTTGTTTTAAAGATGTTTAGATATTTTACAGGTAAACAAGACCTGAAGGTAAAAAATCCCATAAATAATTATATGCAGTGTTAAGGCCTGCTATAGCGCCCCTTACAGCGTTCATGTGCTTGAGTGTGTTTCAGGCATCACACACACACACACACAGAAGAGCCTGCACCTCCATCAGTGGAGTTAATGACTTTAATGCGGGTCTGAACTCACTCCGGCTGCTGATGTTAATTAGGGGAGTGTGTAAACACAGCTGGAAAGTCTCGTAGAGGATCTCACACACACACACACACACACTCCTGCCGAGGCGGACGCTAAACACGGTAAATGAGGAGCAGCGACCAGATGTCTGTAAACACACACTGTCTAACTCACTCAACATACACGTCTATTTAAAGATGAAAATAAATACAATTTTTAAATAATTACAGGTACAGTTTACAATAAGGACCCATTAGTTAGCCCTAGATAAGATGGATCGATTTAAGTATTAAGCAATACATTTGTTAATCTTCGTTAACAAAAATACCACTGTTCATGTCAGCTCAGGGCCATTAAATAATATTAACAGAAACAACTTTTGATTTTAATAATGTATTATGTGGAAATTAATATTAACGAGGATTGATAATAAAAGTATTTTTCATTGAACAAAAGGAAAATATCTTTCAAATAAATTTAAAAATAAAATAAATGCAATCAAAACAAAAAAAATTCTAAATCATTTTACAAAAAAATATAAAATAACTTTAAAAAGAATTGAAATCAAAATAAATCAATTCATTATAATTAAACATCAACAAAAACCCTAATAAAACTAGTCAAAATAAATTGTAATTAAATTAAATAAAGAAGTTCAATTAAAATAAATAATTTGTATTAAAAATAAAACGCTTACTTATAAAAAACTAATACTAAAACAAATACAAATCATAACTAGATTAAAATTATAATTATTATTAAAATAAAAAAAAACTTGAAAATAATATTTTATATTACTAATAAAAACATATATAACTAATAAAAATAACTAATAATTAAATCATATAAAAGTTGAATAAATAAAATTTTTTAAATATAATATAAAAAAACATGAAAAACAATGTGACCATTAACCGACACCGGAGAGCCGTGAACGTGCGGAGCTGTTGTTCAATTGCACTGATAACTTACACACCCTTGATAATTAAGAGTTGAAGTAAATATTTGTGGTCAGAAGGGTTGGGCGGCTCTGACGGGATGATGGACCGATGTGAGGGGAAGCTCAGCACAGGTGCGTCCCGTGGACAACAGCGGCAAACACCAGGTGTGTTTTCAGAGATACACACACCAAGAGCTCCGGGCGGCGAACATGATGAGTGGAAAGACCAGCAGGAGGAGAAATAACAACGACGCTTCAGAATCACAACATCACTGACGACCTGAACCAATCTGCATCCGCAGGATAACTGCACTCTTAGAAGAAATGGTTCTATTTAGAAACAGAAATGGTTCATCCCCCGCTTCATATATGGAACTCCAAAATGGTTCTATATAGAACCATTTTTTTGGTAAAAGGTTCTATTGGCCAAGTATGGAACCCCAGGGTTCTATATAGAACCCAGAGGAACCCTTTTTTTAAGAGTGTATAGAACCTTTTAGGGGTTCCAAATACGTAGCACTGATAGAACCTTTTAAGGTTCTATATAGAACCTTTTCTTCTAAGAGTGTGAGTCCAAGTGAGTGAGTGCGTGTGTGCGTGCGTGTGTGTGAGATTACTGTTTGGAAACTACAGACAGTAGCACAAGCTTTAATGTCTCACTGATGTTTCAAATCTTTCAAATCCAAATTAGACGGAAAACATGATGCTCTTCTGAGGCCTCTATGATGTAAAGAGACGGTTCACCCAAAAAAATAATATCTGTTTTCTATGTACTCGACTTTTAATGCTGTTCCAAACTTATGTGACTGACTTTCTTCAATGGAACACAAAAGATGTTACGCTAAATGTTAAAGCTGCTTCTATACAACAAAAACAACCCAAAAATAAACCCCCATAAAATATCATAAAAGTAGTTCATTGTCCAATGTTTTTTTTTTCCATTCTACTCATGTATTCTTGTTTAATGCCTGCACTGAAACATCACGTCATTATTGTGCATAAAACACTGCCACCTTGAGGAATAAAGGTGAACTGCACTTATTCAGTCATCGGAAAATAAATACTTCCACTGTTACATACGTCGGGTCACTATAGCAACCCAATACACTTTTCACAAAAACAGACATTCTTATATATACTTTTTTCTTGTTATATTTTTATAATGAATAATCTGAGGAATACTAAGGAGGTTGATGTCTAACTTTAAAAAATGAGTGTCGTCCCGGATCAATAAAGATCCGAGGTACGCGTTTAACCCTCAGGTGCTCTTCGTTTCGGAGTCACACTTGTTATCTTCTTGGTCAAAAGTGACCGGACACCTAAAAATTAAACTTTCTCCATCCCAGTAAAACCAATGCAATTTATTTGTGTTCTATAATATTTATTCTTTTTAATTTAGTATTTTGAGACAATTTAATTGAATTTATTAATATTTATGCAATATTTATGGTTTATTTTTGCCATGGAAAAAATATATATTTTTCTATATATATATTTTTTTTTTTTCAAAAAAATATGAACGCAGTATTTTAGTTTAATATAGAGTCTAGGCCTTCAGAAAAAAAATATTTTTTTGAAGAAAATTAGCACCATCTGCTGTAACCAGAAAAAGCGTAGAATCATGGTGTAACCACTAGATGGCATGTACAGCTCTCTATGGAGAAGCATGTGAAGTTTATGAACACATTTTTTTTGTTGTTGTTGGTGGATTTGAATATATAGTTGAAACAATCTCAAAAACTATTTCTTATTAAAAAAAATTGACAAAAAAACAAAAATTCACAATTTTTTTTTTTTTTCATTTTTGACAAATTTCCCATTCATTTCTTATGAGGGTCATTTTTGACCAAAGACCACAAGTGTGACTATTTTTTTAAGACCACTTAGCATGCTCAGATCATGACCTCAATTTTTGTGTGTGTTCACATACATAATGCCATAAAAGTCACAAAGTTTCGTAACATTGCGATGAAGCTGTGATTTTTAAAAATTCAAAACAGAACATGTTTCGGTCAGAAATGACCGAAGAGCACCTGAGGGTTAAGGGTTAACATTATTTGGGGATAACGATCCCTTTAAGACAATCAGGACAAAGGAAGAGAGGATCTCTCTGGATAATCCATCAGCGTTCCTGGGATTTAGTCTGTCACGGAAAAAGGTCGAAGTGTTCTTCCTTTTTTCCTGTTGACTTCACCATCACTGGGATTAGGAAGCTCATAATAATATATTATGAGGAACACGTCCAAAACAAGGAATTAACCGCTGCTCGTTCCTCTCCTCCTGTGGTCAGAATCTCAAGCAGAGCGTTTTGTTTATCCGAGTCTCAGCATGTGGGACACACAGTTTACATGTTTACTAGGATCACTAAAACCACATGAGAGGGAGCGCGCTCGGTCCCAGACAGACTCATTACCGCTTTACGACTTTTCTTTGATCTGCTGTTGACTTCCAAGTCAAAACTAAAGTGGGTGAGTAAATAAAACCCATCTATGAAAACAACACCACAAATGGTGAAGACATGAAAAATGTGCTTTTAAACACAAAGACATTTCCGGAGAAAAATAAATAAATAAATAAATAAATAAATATAAATATATTTATATATATATATATATATATATAAACAAGGTTACACGCTTACACGCAAAGTTTAATACTTCAATTTAAATAATTAAATAAGATAATTAAATTCATAAATAAATATTAAACAAAATAGATACATTTAAAATATATTTAAATTAATAATAATTAAATAGTAATTATTAAATATAAATAAATAAAAATAGATACCATATATATATATATATATATATATATATATATATATATAATTTAACAAAAAAATAAATAATTTTTGCAGTGTTCATTTATTCTTACAAGAGTAGCACATTCCACAAGTGTATCTAGTAGCATTTCCCTTTAAATAATAATACTAATAATTATAAAAAAAACATAAAATTAATCAAAATTTTTTTATAATAAATAAATATAAATTAGTAAATGAAAATACACATCTAGAAACGCCTGTTAATGAAAGGAATAAGTGATTCTGAGGTTGTCTCTACAGAGAGTCACTCGCTCAAAACATCACTTTTCTCCCAACGCCCAACTTTCCCATGCGCTCCCCCACAGAGAGCTGTGTGTGTATTGTCTAGCTTTCAAAACATCCCGTGGACTGAAACTCCCATCCAAATGCGTTTCAGCACCAAAAACAGCATTTGTGACAATTAAAAAATTATGTAACCATCCATAAAGCACTGTTTACACGAGCAAACTCAACCAACAGCCATTACGTAAGCAACGATCAGCAGAACTCATCTAGAACAGTAGACTCACTTCTAAAGGATTATTTAGACAAATAAGACACTGCGTAATTCATTTTTAAGAGCTTTAACCCAACCACAGGTTTTATATTCCTTATTTTAAACCCATATCTGTTTTCAACCAGGGATCTCTGGAGAAGATAATATATATTTATAATCTTCATAAAGATGTGTAATAAGTAGCTCGCTCGTTGCAACAGCTTTGCAGATTTGCTTGTATTTGTGTTATTGCATCTGAAGCTTGTGTAAAGGCTCCGCCCTCTTCTGAACGGGGCGGAGCAGCAGCTCATTTGCATTTAAAGGGACACACACACAAAAAAAACGGCGTTTTTGCTCACACCCAAAATGGGGTAAATTTGTCAAGCTATGATACATTACCAAGGGGATTTTAGAATTTTTTGGGATTTTGGGGGATTCTGGGGACACCATAGATTTATATTATATCTTGTGAAAAGGGGCACAATGTGTCATCTAAAGAAAAGCGAGGAAGAGTAAACGAAGGAAACAGAAGTATCAAGAACTGATAATAGTCAAACCTACCCGTTATGATGTTCCCCAGTGCCTTTACTCTCCATCAGGCCACGTCTTTGGCCCATGGCCACCTCGCACGCGTTCACATTGGAGTAGAGGTTGATGGGCGTGTTATAGACGGAGGGTTGAGGGACGACGGGGGCCGGAGGGGGAGGAGCTGTCACTCTCGCCGGGGAGGAGGAGCCAGAGGAGGAAGTGGAGGACGAGTTGGCAAAGGGGGAGCGGCCAGAGGCGGGGTTATGGGTGGAGCTAGATGAGCGGTGGGCGGAGCCAGATGAGGACGTGGATGATAAGTTTGCAGAGGGGGCGGGTTTAGGGGCGGAGCTAGATGGCCGGTGGGCAGAGCCACCGAGTGGGAAGGGTGGTTGAGGTGGCGGCGGCTGGGAAGGAGCCGCTGGAGTGAATGCAGAAGATGCGGAGGGGATGGAGGCTTTGGGTGCGACGGGCGTCAGGGACGGGCTGACGGAGCGAACTGTGCTAGCGGCCCCGCCGAAGGGCCGTGCAGTTTTATTGTACGCGTTGCTGCCCGGGGCGAGACTGGCGGCGGCTGCAGGCGTTTGGCTGATGGGCACAGGCTTAATGATCTCCAGTGGTTCCTCCTACAGGAAGTGATGAAACACATGCAGCACATGCTCACGTCACAGCACACACATGCAGGAGCCACGTCCCCTCGGTACAGCCTTAACGCACACTAAACTTAAAAGCATGCACTCCAAAAAAAAAAAAGCGGAGTTGTTTTAACCCAACCGTTGGGTCAATATGGACAAACCCAAACGTTGGGGTAAAAATAACCCAGCATTTTATTTTTTTTTGGAGTGTGGTTGCAAATGTAATTTATTTGATTTAATCAAACCTTTTAAATTGCAAACATTGTCAGCAGAACTGATGTCAACATTAAATAACGTTGATCATTACATTAACTTAATATTGTGCATATTCCAATCCGAAATTTGTTATTTCTTTTAAATCTCCTAGGTTATTCATGAACATTACAAATATTAGACACAAATATCATAAAAATTTCCCCACACAGAAAAAAAAACAAAAAAATCAAAGTTATAAATAAAATAAATATTACAAGAAAATACTATCAGTTTTCATACTTCAAAATTCATTGCGTGTCATTTCTTTGCAATCATTTGTGAAATTGACAAGCAATTTATGAGAATATTGTTTCAAATTAAATTCTACACCAACTTTCTGAGTGCAGAAACAAACTGTAATGAGGGGAAATACGCAGTTCTTCAGTGTCATGCAACAGATCAGGCATTTCAAACATGCTATACACGTCACATGCGTGTCCTAACCAGGCGTGATGCAAAGCTATAAACCTCACCCGCCGCAACAACTGATTTGGATCCAGGCGTTTTATTGAATACCTCATTTATAACCTGTCACAATGCTTTAGGAGACCCCGCCCACGGTGAAATCTAATTGGTCCAAACTCACCATACATTTAAATATGTTCTTACTGTAACTCTTTCCCTGCTATTGACGAGCAATCCGTGTTTTCAGAGTTATACAGTAGGGGGCGCTATTACGCATCTTCTGAAAGAGTACAGAATCTCCTGATCAAAACACAGTGAAGAAGAAGCAGAAACGAGCGATCAAATATCTCAATCATCAAACTGCATAAATCAAAACTGTATAATGTTACTGAATGAAATGTTGAACCCTTAAAGAGGGAACGACTGTGAAGCGTTGAGATGATGACGGACTCGATCGTCGATCTGAATCTTTGACAAAAACACAATTTATGTTTTTTTGATGCAAGTCTATGAAAGGAGAACATCATCAGCTACATGATGCATGGTCCCACTTTATATTATGACAAGCTATTTTGGGGTGGTTAACTATTAGCACTTTATTGTGCATTTAAACACACTAAGCCAGCATTTGACACTGGAAATGCACCTAGTTAGGACACGCATTACATGTTATATTATGATTATTTTGAAGGTACATACCTTTGGGGTCTCTCTTTTAGCGACACCGGAAGATCTGCAAAGACAAAACAGATGTTTAACATTGATTGTAAAATACAAATGCAACACTGAATGAATAAAAGTCAGCATGTAAATATGCAAATAATGGGACTAGTTTGACAGAGACTCTTGATATTGTTTGAATAAGGACTCTATTCTGGCTGCCATTCAAACTAACTGCAGCTCCCACTGTACGCTACATTACACGGGCCATAAATAAAGCAGAGAGCAAACTGTGGCATTCAATCCCAGCATCCCCTGCCATACGAGGCCAGGCAGGAATAACTACACAAGCTGTCTTCACGGTGTAAAACAAGCTCAGTCTCTGAAGAGCCGTAATGCTTTAGTATCTGAAGTGACTTATGAGATTTCCAGAGGAATCTTTAGGTGGTTTGGAAGCTCGTCGGTGACTTAGGGTGCTTTCACATCTGTAGTTCGGTTCAACTGGTCTGCATCAAGGGCGAAAAATGATACTTTGAAGCATTTCAGGCGTTTTGGTTCCTTTTCACACCACACTGATTGCTCTGGTCCGAATCAGTTGACGAAACAAACTAACCAAAATGCAGTCACGTGACATCCAGATGTGTCTTGATATCGATGGCCGATATCGATGTTGGCCAGATGCGTGCGTCTTGAACGCATTTCCATAACTGCACTGCGATTGGTCAGAATTCTGTGTTGTGCGTCGATAGTTCATGAACTTGTTCATATTTGGGGCGAACGTGAACTAAACGTACTGAGTTACTGCCTGATGAACGTTACTGTGAGTTCGTTCATTCTGGTGTCTGTGAACGCACACTCGCTCAGTCCCAATATAGCTCATAAACCCAGTGTCTCGATCGCCCCCCGGTGGCTGGTCCCAGTAAAGCTCATAAACCCAGTGTCTTGATCGCCCCCCGGTGGCTGGTCCCAGTATAGCTCATAAACCCAGTGTCTCGATCGCCCCCCGGTGGCTGGTCCCAGTAAAGCTCATAAACCCAGTGTCTTGATCGCCCCCCGGTGGCTGGTCCCAGTATAGCTCAAACCCAGTGTCTCGATCGCCCCCCGGTGGCTGGTCCCAGTATAGCTCATAAACCCAGTGTCTTGATCGCCCCCCGGTGGCTGGTCCCAGTATAGCTCAAACCCAGTGTCTCGATCGCCCCCCGGTGGCTGGTCCCAGTATAGCTCATAAACCCAGTGTCTCGATCGCCCCCCGGTGGCTGGTCCCAGTATAGCTCATAAACCCAGTGTCTTGATCGCCCCCCGGTGGCTGGTCCCAGTATAGCTCAAACCCAGTGTCTCGATCGCCCCCCGGTGGCTGGTCCCAGTATAGCTCATAAACCCAGTGTCTTGATCGCCCCCCGGTGGCTGGTCCCAGTATAGCTCAAACCCAGTGTCTCGATCGCCCCCCGGTGGCTGGTCCCAGTATAGCTCATAAACCCAGTGTCTCGATCGCCCCCCGGTGGCTGGTCCCAGTATAGCTCATAAACCCAGTGTCTCGATCGCCCCCCGGTGGCTGGTCCCAGTATAGCTCATAAACCCAGTGTCTCGATTGCCCCCCGGTGGCTGGTCCCAGTATAGCTCATAAACCCAGTGTCTCGATCGCCCCCCGGTGGCTGGTCCCAGTATAGCTCATAAACCCAGTGTCTCGATTGCCCCCCGGTGGCTGGTCCCAGTATAGCTCATAAACCCAGTGTCTCGATCGCCCCCCGGTGGCTGGTCCCAGTATAGCTCATAAACCCAGTGTCTCGATCGCCCCCCGGTGGCTGGTCCCAGTATAGCTCATAAACCCAGTGTCTCGATCGCCCCCCGGTGGCTGGTCCCACTATAGCTCATAAACCCAGTGTCTCGATCGCCCCCCGGTGGCTGGTCCCAGTATAGCTCATAAACCCAGTGTCTTGATCGCCCCCCAGTGGCTGGTCCCAGTATAGCTCAAACCCAGTGTCTCGATCGCCCCCCGGTGGCTGGTCCCAGTATAGCTCATAAACCCAGTGTCTCGATCGCCCCCCGGTGGCTGGTCCCAGTATAGCTCAAACCCAGTGTCTCGATCGCCCCCCGGTGGCTGGTCCCAGTATAGCTCATAAACCCAGTGTCTCGATCGCCCCCCGGTGGCTGGTCCCAGTATAGCTCATAAACCCAGTGTCTCGATCGCCCCCCGGTGGCTGGTCCCAGTAAAGCTCATAAACCCAGTGTCTTGATCGCCCCCCGGTGTCTGGTCCCAGTATAGCTCAAACCCAGTGTCTCGATCGCCCCCCGGTGGCTGGTCCCAGTATAGCTCAAACCCAGTGTCTTGATTTTTTGTAAATACACCTTTCACCCAAACTAAATTAATTACAAGTTTAAATGACTTTTCTGACATACTCCAGTTCTTGTTAAGCACACTAGAAATGCATATTCTGTGCACTCTTTTGGTAGGAAATCATATTTGGTTTCATTTGTGCAGCAAAAGCGTGTTTTCACTTTAATTGAGCGCGAGCAGCGCAGCAAATATACGCCCTGCTCACGCTCGCAGTGTGAAACTGCTGTAATGCAAAGCCAGGTAGACACCGATCGAGTGTGTGACCATGCATTCTCACAAATACGATCACGTCACATTTGAACTTGCACAATTTTAAAAAATGGTTGCATACGCCTGGAGCCCTGAAACAATAGTTAAATCCAGCCGTGTTCCCATCATTGTGACCCAAACACAATCTGAAAAACGACTGTGTCAACAACCCTCTGGTGAAAGTGCATCAGGGTTTGTGCATTTGGAGATGTTTTGTTTTTCAGGAGCTCACAGACGTACTTTATGTTCTGTTTTATCAGCGCATTCTTGTCACACCGTCTAGACGGCTTCATTGGTCCTCATTAATCAACATCACATCCGACACGACCTCCACATTCCTCATAAACAACCTCCGTCCTCAAAACAGGCGACAAACAGGCCTTCGCTTCCTACGAAACTGCAGATTCGTTCCGTATCCTCAATCGCTTCCATATTAGGAAAGCCGAGCAGCTTCTGCAAGGCCGGTTCCAGTGTGTCCGACGGTCCTACTCATGTTATAATAAGGAGCAAAGGTGGAGTGCTGGGAACACTTGCAGACGGAAGTTAAAAGCGCTCACACAGAGCAATAATCAACACTCATTGAACATGAACAATAGAAGCGGCGGAGAGGAAGATGAGCGATCTTTAAAGAATGATCCTGCTTCCTCTACCACTGCTTTTAGGTCATATATATTGTTTTGTTTTATTAAATGGAAAATGATTAGAATTGTTCCAAATCTATCCTAAAACAAAAATAAAATTAAATATTTTTTGCGATCATTCTTCAAAGACAGGATCTGCAAGTTGACTGGATGCTGTCTCTCAACTGGTTTTATTTAAGTTAATGTTTTTTCATGGTTTCTTTTTTTCCCCAATGGAAGAGAATTATAATGATTATGAAGTAGGCAAAATAAAATAAAATACAAAAATAATAATAAAAAATAAATAAATAATAAAAATAAAATAAAAAAATGCACAAATATATATATATATATATATATATATATATATATATATATATATATATATATATATATATATATATATATAAATACAAAATAAAAGTACGCATTTTAAAAGAACACAATGAACGCGAACAGGACACTCAAGGAAAAGCGTTCACAAACACGCTGTTTTGCCCCAGGGTTTGATACTGACGGGACGCGCTGGGAAAATGCAGGCAGCAGCGAAACACTCCACAAGCCCAAATAAACAAAGACTCGTGACGTGAAACTGAGACGCTGCTGTTTTCTGTATCAGTCACCACTTAAACACCCTTTGCAATAAATATACAGTTATTTTTTTTATATTAAAATAATAATGACTACAGACTAAGCAAAATAAAGAATAACTAAAATAAAAATAAATAAAAAATATAAAACTACAAAATGAAAAATATATATAAAACAACAGTTAAACTAAACAAAAACAATAAAACATATAAAATCAAAAACAAAAAATAAAAACAAAATAAAAGCATAAAATTCAATAAAATAAAAAACAACAAAAATAAAAAACTAAAATAAAACATAAAAAAATAAAATAAAAGAGAATTTTAAAAGTAAAATTTTAAAATAAAATAGAAGAAAAGAAAATACATTAAAATAGCAACACAAAATAAGAACAAAACAATAACATACACATAAAATAGGTAAAAAAAAAAAAGAAAAAAAAGTAATAAAATTAATGAAAACAAAAAATAAAATGCTCAGCAGGGTTTCCTCATATCACTCACACTCACACACACACAGACAGATGTTTGATAATGTCTCTGGCATACGGGGAGCCTGAGGAGGAAGAGGAGTGAACGGCGAGCTGTTATTCAGCTTATAAAGCTCTGATGTCAAATACCTGAGTTTCCATCCTCTCACAGAGAAAATGGCTTTTCCTTTCACAGTCCTTCCACACCGCCACAACTAATATACACCAAACGACATTTCAAGAGATTCATTATCAGCTCCAGAGGGATCCACTGCAAATGGACTCGCAAATAAAAACATCATATATAACAGGATGAAATGATAAATAATGCGGAAAAGGGAAGTGGTTATACAGGCTGATATGTTTGAAACTGAATAGAGAGTGTAACTTCTTCATCTTTACTGATGCTCACAGTCAGACAATGTTCAAAACAGAAAAATAAAATCATTTGCCAAATTAAAAAAATAAATAACTTGCCACAATAAATAATTGTGACACTGTGCATAAATATAATCAATACATTTTTATGTTGTAAATGTTGAAGTATGATTGTTTTGGATATTATAAAACTGTAACCATTTCGTATTTATTTATTTATTTTTCTGCTTTTGATGTAAATAAAACAATATAAAGACAAATGAATTTGCAACATTTAATAAATATAATTTATAATTTTTAATACATATTAAAAAAATTAAAAAATAATAATATTTTATATTGGCATTGTAATAGAATGAATATACATGGCATTCAAATAAAATTAAATGAAGCAAAATTAAATAAAATATAAAATAAAAATATAGCTGCGAGCAGCGATTGCGGGCCCAAGCCGGTGGCACCGCAACCCCGATGCCTTTAGTTACCCAAAGGCACCGGGATGGTGGTACCGCCGGCTTTGGCCCTTTATCGCTGCTCACAGCTATATTTATATTTAATATAAAGCCGGTGGCACTGCCACCTTGGTGCCTTTAGGGTTATTCTGTACGACGTGTAAAAACATAACCCCCGCTTTGACTATCAAAAAGAAGTGTATTGTAGAGTTTGCATCAATGCGGACTCGATGCGCTGTGCGCTGTAACTCCATGTGGCTTTAAGCGCATCATTCTCCACTCGGGATGCGCATAAGCGGTTTGTGCCACACTGTACTGAGCCTTTCATATCATAATGCAGTGACGCAATGACAGATTATTAATTGCCTTTCTTGTTCTGTTCTATCTATTATGTGTTGATAAAAGATAGGACAGAGCACTAAAAACCTCAAACAAAGCACTAAAAACTTAAGCCGTTTGCTGTGTAGTCTGAGAATGAGCTGTTTGATTTGCACCCTCTTCCTCTTCACTGTCCTCCATAAAAACCAGCTATCCAGGTCCATGTTGTTCTAGAAAGTTTGTATGTTGCTGCCTCAATTAACATCTCTGCTATACATTTAAAACATGGCTATATCTAAAATAATTTATCTTTTTGATTTTTGTTATCTTGTTTTTCATGAATATTTTACAACAATACAAAGAGCAATGTGTATTTTCCATTAATATAGTTTGTAATGGCTTTTTTTGTCATAGATTATAATCATATATTTTTTGGATTTGTTATTTATCTTTATAATGAAGTTGTCGGTATTAAGTAGATTGTGTTTAACACACACAAGAGTGATTTATTAGTTCAACACATAGTTATAGAAATTCTACTTTATCTAAAAAAAACCCTGCACTTTATACACACACACACACACACACACACACGCACACACACATACACGTCTATATTACTAACAGGGGACTATCGCTCTATACTGGCCAAGAGGGGACTAGTGTTTCTGGTCATTTTGAAGAAAAAAAAATGACATACAAAATTCTCTTTTGAGGTCTTTTTTCATAATATAACTTTAAATATGCATTTTTTTATTTTTTAAAAAACATGCCAAGTGGGGACCTGAAACTCTGGCCGATTTTTACCTTACCAACAGGGGACTCATATAGCCTGCACTGGATCTATGTGTGTGTGTGAACACTGAAGTGAACTGGCAGTGAAATCTGTCTTCATTTTGTAACTTATACATATATACACTTATACACGTACATATATATATATATATATATATATATGTGTGTGTGTGTGGGGGGGGGGTCATTATAATGCTCAAACAAGCATCAGAGATCACAATATCAATGTGTATAGATACTAGGGGTGGCACGGTTCACAAAACCCACGGTTCGGTTTGTATCACGGTTTTAGGGTCACGGTTTTCGGTTCTGTACGGTTCTTGTTATTTTTTCTTTTAATCTTTAACACTCCAGAAATGTACTTCAGAATGTGATATATAGCTTAATTATCCACACTTTAGGATACAGTATTAAAAAAATATATATTATATTCATGCAATCATGCACAAACTGAATTTGACTCTTTGACTTTAAGCACATTTTGGGACTATCTCAGAGGAAAGCTAGGTGAGATTTTGACACAGCAAGAGAGAAGAAATTGACATGCTTTTTGTTTATTTGGCAAAAAAAGGAGAATGTGTATCACTATCTCTACAAGAACTTGTGCATTTTTATCACATAAATCTTATTTACACAAAGAAATTAACTTTCATGTATCAACTGCTAACTTTTGTAGCTCTTACCAAAATTCTATCTTTTAAAAGAAAAATAGAGGAACTCTTAAAACACTGTCTTTTAAATGTCAATATACATGAAACCTCATTGCCTATAGATAATTAAGCTATAGCAATAGCAAAGGCCATAAACATAAAGTGAAATTGAAATTCAACCTCAACACAAAAACAGTATCAACAATGCTTCTATTCCCAAAATGTGAGGGTACTTTTTTCCACTTAAAATTAAAGTGCAGGGTTTGGAAACGTATGACTGAAGCTCTTATCTATACATAAAGTGCCACTGTAGTTAAATTAAAATATCATAACATGAAATCCAAAATGTACCCACACACCGGACTTATACCATAGACTTATACGACGCTGGCGCATCCTCCAACTCCCTCATCTCTCCCACTTGCCATTTCTCCGCGTGCCGTGACCTGCAGCGCTCCATACTCCACTTTTACTGGCTTGTTTATTAACTTGAACCGGCGCTGCACAGAGCGATCGGTAATGACATCAAATACCGCGAAAGTGATGAATGCATACGGAGCCGACTCGCGCTATATTGATGTTATTCACCGGTCGCTCTGTGCCGGTCCAAGTCAAACAAGTTTATGTCGCGCGAAAAGAAAACACAC